>NC_133131.1:12406018-12706018 GCF_048418815.1 Hemitrygon akajei
TGTCCACAGTCTGGGCCGGGCCCTGTTTGGGAGGTCGGACTCTGCGCCGCTGTGCCGGAAACCCGACCGGTTGCGCCAAGTCCACATGGGCCGGTTTGAGTCGGTCCACCGTGAAAACCACCTCTCTCCCCCCCAACGTCCAGCACGAACGTGGACCTGTCGTTTCTGATCACCGTAAACGGCCCCTCGTAGGGCTGATGCCCGCCCCGTCATACAAACACAAACTTACAGTTCTGCAGGTCTTTGGGTACGCAGGTCGGGTGCTGCCCATGCTGCGAAGTGGGTATGGGGGCCAGGGCACCGAGCCTCTTGCGTAGTCTGCCCAGGACTGCTGCGGGTTCTTCCTCTCACCCCCTTGGGGCTGGTATGAACTCCCCGGGAATGACCAGGGGTGCGCCGTACACCAACTCGGCCAACGAAGCGTGCAGATTGTCTTTGGGCGCCGTGCGGATGCCGAGTAGGACCCAGGGAAGCTCGTCCGCCCAGTTAGCTCCTCGCAGGCGTGCCATGAGAGCCGACTTCAGGTGATGGTGGAAATGCTCCACCAGTTTGTTCGACTGTGGGTGGTAGGCAGTGGTGTGGTGCAGCTGAGTCCCCAACAGGCTGGCCATCGCTGACCACAGGCTGGAGGTGAACTGGGCGCCTCTGTCGGAGGTAATGTGGGCCGGTACACCAAAGCGGGACACCCAGGTGGCAATCGGTGCCCGGGCGCAAGATTCAGAGGTGGTGTCGGTGAGTGGGACCGCCTCTGGCCATCTTGTGAACCGGTCCACGATAGTGAGGAGGTGCCGCGCCCCGCGCGACACTGGCAGGGGGCCCACGATATCCATATGAATGTGGTCGAAACGCCGGTGGGTGGGGTGGAACTGCTGCAGCGGGGCCTTGGTGTGTCGCTGCACCTTGGCCGTCTGGCAGTGCATGCACGTTCTGGCCCAGTCACGGACCTGCTTGCGGAGTCCGTGCCAAACGAACCTGCTGGAGACCATCCGGACGGTAGTGCGGATGGAGGGGTGGGCCAAGTTATGAATGGAGTCGAAAACACGTCGTCGCCAAGGTGCCGGGACGACGGGACGGGGCTGGCCGGTAGCGACGTCACAGAGTAGGGTCCTCTCACCTGGGCCTACGGGGAGGTCCTGGAGCTGCAAACCGGAGACTGCGGTCCTGTAACACGGGATCTCCTCATCTGCCAGCTGTGCCTCAGCCAGTGCCTCAAAGTCTACCCCTTGGGAAAGGGCGTGAATGTTAGGGCGAGAGAGCGCATCCACCACGACATTGTCCTTACCCGAGACGTGCCGGACGTCCGTCGTGTATTCAGAGATGTAGGACAGATGGCGCTGCTGGCGGGACGACCAGGGATCGGACACCTTTGTGAATGTAAAGGTAAGCGGTTTGTGGTCCGTGAACGCGGTGAAGGGCCTACCTTCTAAGAAGTACCTGAAATGCCGGATTGCCAGGTATAGCGCCAACAGCTCCCGGTTGAAAGCACTGTATTTGAGCTCGGGTGGCCGCAGGTGTTTGCTGAAAAACGCCAGGGGTTGCCAGCGGCCCGCGATGAGCTGCTCCAGTACCTCACCGACTGCCATATTAGATGTGTCCACTGTGAGGGCGGTAGGGACGTCCATTCTGGGGTGCACTAGCATCGTGGCGTTTGCCAAGGCATCCTTCGTTTGAATGAAAGCGGCGGCGGACACCTCGTCCCAGGTAATGTCCTTGCCCAGACCGGACGGGCAGCTGAAGGGAGGAAGCGGTCGTAGAAATTGACCATACCTATGAATTCCTGGAGGCCTTTGATCGTGGTGGGTCGGGGGAAATGGCGGACTGCATCTACCTTAGCGGGCAGAGGGGTTGCCCCGTCTGTGGTAATCCTGTGGCCCAGGAAGTCAATGGTGTCGAGCCCGAACTGGCATTTGGCCAGGTTGATCGTTAGACCGTAGTCACTCAGCCGGGCATAGAGTTGTCGGAGGTGGGACAGATGCTCCTGACGACTGCTGCTGGCTATGAGGATGTCGTCCAAATAGATGAATGTGAAGTCCAGGTCGCGTCCCACCGCGTCCATCAACTGCTGGAACGTCTGTGCGACATTCTTCAGGCCGAACGGCATGCGGAGGAACTCAAAAAGACCGAACGGGGTGATGAGAGCCGTTTTGGGGACGTCGTCCAGATGCATCTAGATTTGATGGTATCCGCGGATGAGGTCTACCTTGGAGAAGATCCATGCGCCGTGCAGGTTTGCTGCGAAGTCCTGAATGTGCGGCACAGGGTAGCGGTCCGGTGTTGTAGCCTCGTTCAGCCTGCGGTAGTCGCCGCACGGTCTCCAGACCCCTGTCGCTTTGGGCACCATGTGCAGGGGAGAGGCCCATGGGCTGTCGGACCGCCGAATGATCCCCAATTCCTCCATCCTCTTGAACTCCTCTTTCGCCAGTCGGAGCTTGTCCGGGGGAAGCCGCCGAGCGCGGGCATGGAGGGGTGGTCCCTGGGTCAGGATGTGGTGCTGTACGCCGTGTCGGGGCATGGCTGCCGCGAACTGCAGTGCCAGAACCGATGGGAAATCCGCCAGGACCCTGGTGAAGTCGTTGTCGGACAGCGTGATGGAGCCGAGGTGAGGGGCTGGCAACTAGGCTGCACCCAGGGAGAACCTGAAAGGTCTCAGCGTGAACCAGTCTTTTCCTGGGCAGGTCGACCAGTAGGCTGTGAGCCCACAAGAAATCTGCACCCAGAAGCGGTTGGGCTACGTCGGCCAGTGTGAAGTCCCACGTAAACTGGCTGGAGTCGAACCATAGCTGCACCGGACGGGTGCCATAAGTCCGTATAGTGCTGCTGTTCGCGGCCCGCAGGGGGGGACCCAGCGCCCTGCTGCGGGTGTCGTAACTCGTCGGAGGTAAGACGCTGATCTCGGCACCGGTGTCGACCAAAAACCGGCGTCCCGACTGCTTGTCCCAGACATACAGGAGGCTATCCCGATGGCCAGCCGTCGTAGCCATCAGCGACGGCTGGCCCTGGTGTTTCCCGGGAACTGGCAGGGCGGACGACAATGGCGGGCTTCTGCGCCCCACCGCTGGTGGTAGAAACACCATTGCTCGTTGGGCTCCACATCCCGGCCTCTGCGGCTGGGCCTGGACTGGTTTGCTGCTGGGAGCGTGGCCGGGTGATCTGTGCGATGGATGCCCCACTCACCTTCTTGGCGTTCCACAGCACGTCCGCCCGGGTTGCCACCTTCCGGAGGTCGCTGAAATCCGCGTCGGACAGCAGCAGGCGTATGTCCTCGGGCAGCTGCTCCAGGAATGCCTGCTCAAACATGAGGCAGGGTGTGTGTCCGAGAGGGAGGGCCAGAGACAACATCTCATTCATTAAAGCTAATGGGGGCCTGTCTCCCAAGCCATCCAGGTGCAGTAAACGGGCAGCTCGCTCGCGGCGGGAGAGCCCGAAAGTCCCTATGAGCAGGGCTTTGAATGCCGTGTACTTGCCGTCTGCCGGGGGAGACTGTACGAACTCTGCGACCTGGGCTGCTGTGTCCTGGTCGAGGGAGCTCACCACGTAGTAGTAACGGGTGTCCTCTGAGGTTATTTGCCGAACATGGAATTGGGCTTCTGCTTGCTGAAACCATAGGTGAGGTTGTAGCGTCCAGAAGCTTGGCAGCTTCAAGGAAACCGCATTAACAAATGCAGCGTCTGCCATCTCCGGTCCAAAAACATTTGGACCGTCGGGGTCACCAATTGTAGCGGTGTGCTACACGCAGCGCTGAAATAACGACACGGAGTCGATAAACTGCAGCCAAAGAATAAGTTTATTTCAAATTTACAGTCTTGCTTTAAAGCCTGTCTCCCCCACCCGATACCTCGGAGGCACGTACTGAAACCCCTTGAGGCTATCTTCCTTTGTGCCTGCGCTCTGGCTAATTGTCAGCCAGTTCGAGTGTGCTAGTAATTGGGTCGCCACAGTAGGTGATAAATCTTTGTTTGTCTTAATGGCATAGGTTTAGAGGGAGGATTGCAAGGCATTGGAGGGAATCTGAAGGAGTTAATGATCTTAAGTCCTTAAAGAGCTGGTGATGTCAATACTCTGTTGACCTTTAAGAAGCATGTAGATGAGTACTTGAATTTCCAGGCATAGAGGCTATGGGCCTGACGCTGGTAAATGGGACAGTAGTAGATGTTATAATTGTGTGCAGACTCCTTTTGTGTGGTATAATTGAGCAGTTTTATTGAGAGTTGGGAGAATTAGATGTGATTCAGGAATAGCTTACTTTCTGGATGAATTTTGAATCCATGAACACTACCTCACTATTTTACTTCTATTTTTGCACTGCTTATTTAATTTAACTATTATATATTTACTGTATTTCACTTCTTTCCTCTATTATTATGTATTGCATTGTACTGTTGCTGCGAAGACAACAAATTTGATGACATACTGGTGATGTTAAACCTAAATTATCTCTATAATGGACAAAAATCATAAATACCATTCTAAACAACCTATGGACTGGTTAGCTTTTCAAAATTGAATTTCCATGTCCAATGAATGAATAAGATACATGTTATATCTCACCACTGCACTTGCTTCTCAAAGTTCTGTTATTAAAATTGGTATCCTT
This sequence comes from Hemitrygon akajei, assembly GCF_048418815.1. Taxonomy (NCBI): domain Eukaryota; kingdom Metazoa; phylum Chordata; class Chondrichthyes; order Myliobatiformes; family Dasyatidae; genus Hemitrygon; species Hemitrygon akajei. Next base: position 12,410,613 of record NC_133131.1, read on the forward strand.
GGATAAATGATTTAATCTGTTTGCTCAGATTTTGAGAGTTCAATCCACAAGTTTGAAATTCTTGGTCAGCTTTTTTTATACTTTCATATGGTGGAGTTTTTTTTTTCAATTTAAGTTAATCTCGGCCTTTTCTATTTATGTACAAGTATTGATAATTGCATTTCTGTTTGTGTAACAGGCACTTGTTTCCACCTCCTACTCCAATATTTGCTGGTGGAGCAAATGATCATTGGGTGAACTCAGTTGCCTTTTGCCATGATGGTATGCACATTGCTAGCATTGCTGATGACAAGTAAGTGATTCTGGCAATAAATATCATAAATGTTTTGAAATAACAGACGCAATAGACAAGGAGAGTCAATGGATGTTGTTTACTTTGACAAGGTAGCACACATGAAGCTGTTAAAGACAAAGGTGTTACAGGAAAGATGCTAGAAAGATAGAAAATTGGCTGACAGGCAGGCGGCAAAGAGAATAAAGGGGGTTTCTGATTGGCTGCAGGGGTCAGTGTGGGGACCACTTATTTTCACATTATATGTCAGTGATTTTGGATGACAGAGCTGATGGCTTTGTGGCTAAGTTTGGGAAGGATATGGAGATGGGTAGAGAGGCAGGTAATGTTGAGGGAGCAGGAGTCTGCAGAACGTCTTAGATTGGGAGAATGGGCAAAGAAGTGGTTGATAGGCAAGTGTTTATGGTCATGCACTTCATTAGAAGGAATAAAGACAGTCTATTTTCTAAATGGAGAGAAAGTGCAGAAAAGAGTTGTGCAAAGAGACCTGGGAGTCCATATACAGGATTCCCTAAAGGCTAACTTGCAGATTGAATCAGTTGTAAGGAAGGCAAATGCAATGTTAACATTCATTTTGAGAGGACTAGAAGATAAAAAAGATCATAATGTTGAGGCTTTATAGGGCATTAGTCCTACCACACTTGGAGTATTGTGAGCAATTTTAGGCCCCTTATCTAAGGAGAGATGTGCTTACGTTGGAGACGATCTATAGGAAGTTCATAAGAACGATCCCAGGGATGAAAGGGTTAACACGGGAGAAATGTGTAGTGGCTTTGGGCCTATACTCACTGGAGTTTAGAAGAATGAAGGAGGATCGCTTAAAACCTATCAAATAGTTAAAGGCCTAGATGGAGTGGATGTGGAGAGGATGTTTCCGATAGTGGGAGAGGCTAGGTCCAGAGGGCACAGCCCCAGAATAGAGGGATGTCCCTTTAGAGCAGGGGTAGGCAACCTACTGCACAAATGATTTTCTAGCATGTATTATTCATTAGTTTGAGGCAATACATAACTAGATGTATTTAAATGGATTATTCCCATATTTCAAGTTTTTTTATGGCATTTAACTGGCCTACCGTCCGCTCATTAATATGCGATCTGGCCCACAGAGGCAAAAAGGTTGCAGACCCCTGCTTTAGAACAAAGATAAGGAATTTTTTTAGCCAGAGGGTGGTGAATCTGTGAAAGTTATTGCCCTGGATGGCTGTGGAGGATGTCACTGGATATATTTAAAGCAGAGGTTGGTAGGTTCTTTATTAATAAGGGTGTGAAAGGTTATGGGGAGAAGGCACGAGAATGGGGTTGAGGTAAGTAAATCTTGATTGAATACTAGAGCAGATTGTGGGCTGAATGGCCTAATTCTGCTTCTATGTCTTATGGTTTTTAATGTAGTTGCACAGTTGAGACGAGATACTGAGTAAGATGAGTAATATCTGTTCGGTATCTACCAGTAATGGTGTTTGTTTTTCAGAATGTTAAGGTTTTGGAGCATTAATTCTGATTGTCCAGTAGAGGTTGCTCCTTTATATAATGGGATATCCTGTGGCTTTTCTCCAGATGGCCATGTCCTTGCTACAGGGTAAGTATCTTTAATCCAGTGAAATTATTTTTTATCAGAAAACCTTGAAGCTGTGACTTTTACCTTGATGTTAAGTAGCTTTCTAATGTGCCTTATAGCATTAATATACTTCAACTGCGGCTGCAGTTTGCTCTGCACATCTGCATGTTGTTCTGCCAGCCATATAGGAATACTTGATACTGATGTTTCCTGCATTAAACTGGATTTGTGTTGTAAGTGCATCTTTTCACAAGTGTGTCAGTGAAAGAATATTTTGTTCTTTACATTATATCTGGAACTGTTGCAGAGAAGTGTAAGCTTTGAGGCAAGTAAAGGCTTAACTTGTACCAGTTCTTTGTTACATTATTCCAGTTGCATAGATTAAAATGTCTTATTGCTTTCAATCCCTACCTTATGTGTCAGAATCTTACCAAAAATAGTGTGTGCAGCACTGTAGCTTAAGATCTTGTATTAATAAACTATTGGCTTTCTCATTCCTCCTCCAAGATCACGAGATGGAAGTGTTCACTTCTGGACTACCCCGAAACAAGTCTCCAGTCTTCAGCATCTCTGCCGCATGGCTCTACGAAGAGTGATGGCTACCAGGACCGTTGAGAAACTGCCTATCCCATCACAGATAGTTAACTACTTGACATATCGCATAGTCTGATCCATTTGAGCTGCTTAACTTCAAAGGCTTAAGAACAAGTTGCTTTTATGATTCAAGTGTATTAAAGCAGGTGATTTTTGCTGCCTTGTAAAGCAAGAAAGTGCATGGACAGCTTGTACAGACTTTTAAACTGTACATACTCTGTAAACTTGTACCATTTTTATATATAGCTGTGTACAGTGATTATTTTATGTTCCTTTGCTGTTGATGGTTCAATCTATTATTACAGATTGGTCATTTTTTCAGGTCAATTTGTGGTATTGAGAAAATGGGCACAAAGTTTTGTTTGGTCTTTGCTCCAGTCCACAGCAGGAAAAACTGTCAACTGCCAAAGATTTGAACACTTGCAAATGCAACCTTACTGTACTTCAAATGTGAATTTATTTTTGTTCCTTTTTTAAGTATTAAAAAGCTAAATTTTGTCTGTCAGCATCTCTGTCCTGAGGTTTTGTTCCAGGCTCTGCACAGGTCTGAATTGATCTACAATTTTACAATCTTTCCATTTGTGTTCATCTTGCATACCTATCACATCATTGTGGATAATCTCGTGATCTTGAAGATCCTTTGCATCTTTAGTTGTGCTAAGCGTATTACATGCAGAACTGTAGTAATGCACAGACTAGAGCATTATGAAAACTTAGTATAATTTTTTCTGTTTTGTACTCAAACGTCCATGTTTTCCCTGTTCTTGGTATCAGTCATGCCTCCGTAGATCTACCTACACTCAGTGACCACTTTATTAGGTACACCTGCTTGTCAATGCAAATATATAATCAGCCAATTATATGGCAACAACTCAATACCTAAAAGCATGCAGACATGGTCAAGAGGTTCAGTTTTGTTCAGCCAAATATCAGAATGCAGAAGAAAGTGACTTAGACTGTGGATATTTATTGCTGCCAGAACGGGTGGTTGGAGTATCTCAGAAACTGCTGATCTCCTGGGGTTTTTTTTTTACACACAACAGTTTCCAGCATTTACAGAGAATGGGGTAGGAACGAAAACATCCAGTGAGCAACGGTTCTGTGGGCGAAAATACCTTGTTAATGAGAGATTTCTGAGGAGAATGGCCAGACTTACAAGCCGACAGGAAGGTGACAATATCTCAAATAACAGTACAGTACAACAGTAGTGTGAAGAAAAGCATTACTGAACAAACAATATGTCAAACCTTTGAAGTAGATGAGCTACAGCAGCAGAAGACCACGAATATACAGTCTGGACACTTATATTAAGTATCTAATTAAGGCGCCATTGAGTGTACCTGAACCAGTTTTGCTCCTTCCTTTTCATACTACTTCCCTCACCTCCAGAGTTTTCTCTTCTAGCGGACTCCTTAGTGCCTTTCGAATGTTGCCATTAGAATTTTCCCAATTGCATTGAATCAAGAATAGACAATTCATTGCTGATTAGTGTGCTTATTCAAGAATAATGGTGTTCTTCGAGCTGCATACTGGGGTCAAATTGCAAACCAAGAAACACTCCATTGACTTGAGATGTCTGCATACGCATGAATTCAGCCCAAAAATACTGTCTCTAGCATTCCTTCTTGGATTTTAGCAGTAATGTAACAGCAGAACATGGAACAGTACAGGCCCTTCAACCCACGTTAAAGGGTCAGCACAACTTACTCAAAGATCAATCTAACGCATCCTTCTCACATAACACTCCATTTTTCTTTCATTCAGGTGTTTATCTAAAAGTCACTTAAATATCCCTAATTTCATAGTACATGAATTCTTCTTCCAAAGTATCAATGTAAAAAACTGGTGCCCAAAGTCCAAGTTTAGTGTGAATTCAAGAGTTGAAGTGTATTGAACTTAAGTAAAACAGCCTGAAAGAGAAGTGTACAAGTATCTAGAACCACCTTCTGGGATGATTTTTTTCATAAGTAGCTCTTCTACAGTGCCCAGTCAAGTTAGCAGCCTTGTGGTGTGTGTATTCATTGACAACACCTCTTCAATTTGACAACCTAAATGAATTTCAAATAACAAATGGTTGGATTAAAAAGCTCCAATTTGAATCTGTAAGTCTCTACTCTGATGAACTATGAAACTCTGCTTAAAGTCAGAGTAGCTGAAATCTGTTGGTGCAGATGAGAGAGAGATTATTTGGAACAAGGAAGAGTGTAGGGGAAAGAGACAACACATGGGTGCGAGGTAAAAAGCAAGATGAAGTGCAACACTGACAACCTTGGCATAATTGGAATCCAGCCAAGCTCAACTTAAGGCTGAGAAAAATACACTAGTAATGCAGTTACGTGATAGGCTTGTGGATGTCAGTTGTACTGGAGTTCCATGCTTTTCTAAACAAGTTTGGCCCTATTATTCCTGAGAGAAAATGATTAAATCCCAAGAGTTGATTTAATTAATGAAACTTTTTCCGTGCTAATCGAAACTTATAAATGCATGGTGTCTCAATGTTCACAACTTGGTGATAATTTTCATTAGTAAGAGGAACTTTCAACTTGCAGAGCCATGGTAACTGAATTAGCATACAGTCATTACCGGGAGAAAAATAAAATGCTATTGCTCGGTGCTCTGGGACAAAGCTGAATATTGGGCAAATAAGGTATATTAAAGATCCATAGTCCCAGGCCAGTTTGCTAAGATGGAGTTGTCCATTAAATCCTCACCTCCCACCTCCACAGTAGTGTAAAGGATTGAACAGTTGATTTCATTCCTCAGCCTGAGCGAAGGTAGTGTATACAGGCAAATGATGTAAGAAAGGTGGCAGGCCCTGTCATCTTCCCTCACATGCCCCTCAGTCAAAAAATAAAAGTGGTTTTAGTTAGAGTTTGCATTCTGAAGCAAATCTAACAGTGAATTTGATAGAAGTGGGTTATTATTTCATGTGATTAAAAAAAATAAAAACACAAAATGCTGGCCGAACTCAGCAGGCCAGACAGCATCTTTGGGAGAAGGTAGTGACGACGTCTTATTTCATGTGACTCATAATGGATTCCTGTCCTGAAAGTCACTTCGTGTGTAACACTCTGTCTCTCTATCAACACTTAACAATAGCAGGAGAATGGGTTGTATGGTTTGAGGAAAAAGCAGAAGTGGTTCTGCTGTTTAGCTGATAAATAATGTTTTTCTCGAGATTGGCCTTGAAGGCATAGCAGCAACGACTTTCAGCAGGTATAAAGCTGGATTTCATTTGCTAATTCTCAGTTCAACAATGTTATTTGATTTAACACAGTATTTCTGATACCATTTCCTTCTTGTGAATAAAATGTTATGAAAAACAGAAACAGCCTTTAAAGAGCTTATCACATGTACATTGAGATATATAGTAAAATGTGCCATTTGCATTGAAAATGTGCTGGAGGCAGCCCACAAGGGTCCTACACTGCTGGTGCCAATGTAGCACTTCCACAACTTCTAAACCTTAGTATCATGTAATCGTATTGTTGGCTCCCATTCTGCTTTCCTGCCATATCCCCACATCTCTTGGTTCTTCTATCGTCTCAAATTCTGTCTCACCTTGGATATGCTAATTGACTCTATATCCACATCTTTCTGAGGGAGAGAATTGTGAAGATTCACAACCTCTGGGAGAAGAAATGTTGAATACAATATGAAAATGTCCCTCTGAGCTCCCCGCTAAACATTGACAGCTCCTTGGTAGAGATAGTTAAGTATACCAAATTTCTTGGAGTTCACCTGGCGGAGAATCTCACCTGGTCCCTCAACACCAGCTCCAAAGCAAAGAAAGCCCAGCAGCGTCTCTACTTTTTGCGAAGGCTGAGGAAAGTCCATCTCCCCCCCCCGCCCCCCCATCCTCATCACATTCTACAGGGGTTGTATTGAGAGCATCCTGAGCAGCTGCATCACTGCCTGGTTTGGAAACTACACCATCTCGGATTGTAAGACCCTGCAGCGGATAGTGAGGTTAGCTGAGAAGATCATCGGGGTCTCTCTTCCCACCATCACAGACATTTACACTACACGCTGCATCCGCAAAGCAAACAGCATGATGAAGGACCCCATGCACCCCTCATACAAACTCTTCTCCTTCCTGCCGTCTGGGAAAAGGCACCGAAGCATTCGGGCTCTCATGACCAGACTATGTAACAGTTTCTTCTCCCAAGCTATCAGACTCCTCAATACCCAGAGCCTGGACTGACACCTTGCCCTACTGTCCTGTTTATTATTTATTGTAATTCCTGCACTGTTTTGTGCACTTTATACAGTCATGAGTAGGTCTGTAGTATAGTGTAGTTTTTTTTTGTTTTTTATGTAGTTCAGTCTAGTTTTTGTACTGTGTCATGTAACACCATGGTCCTGAAAAACGTCTCATTTTTACTATGTACTGTACATAGCAGTTATGGTTGAAATGACAATAAAAGTGACTTGACTTGACTTGAAAAAACCTAGTTGCAGAATAGCTACAGAGGCCCAGGTTTCGAAGCGTTCTGATTAGTACTGCAGGGATGATGGTGTTGAATGCTGAGCTGTAATCGATAAACAGCAGCCCAACTTACTGTAGGTTTGTTGCTGTCCAAATGGTCCAAAGCTCAGTGGAGAACCATCTGTTGTAGACCAGTTGTGGCATCATCTATCTATTTCCTGTATGTTCATATGCCTCTCTAAATGCATTTTAACATTACAATTGTATCAGCACCCTTCCCCCAACTCCCCAGCAGTGTGTTCCAGACACTCTGTAAAAATCTTTCTATGTACATCTAGCTATAGTTGATAAGGTTGGACAATAAAGTTGAATTGGTGCTGTTTTGATTGTGATCAAAGTCACCAGGAGACACTGAAGCTGGTGATATAGAAATCTTCATTCAGCAGAAGAAGCAGACATTATACTGGAGGCTTCCAGACTGAATATCACATGACATTTTCATATACCAAAGATCAAAAGTAACGGCAGGACGATTCTACAGTTACAATGCATCCACAATGCTTCCTTTGAATTACGTATAATTTTCAAACACCTAGATCTTCATACCAACACTCCAGGCACCCAAAATGAATGTTAATCATCACTGACTCTGGGCTAAATTCATGCGTATGCAGACATCTCAAGTCAATGGAGTGTTTCTTGGTTTGCAATTTGACCCCAGTATGCAGCTCCAAGAACACCATTGTTCTGAGCTGCATTTTCAGCTCGATCTACAATCCACCTTCAGGTTTGAAGACTGGTTGCTGCTGAAATTAATATTTGCTATATACCGTAACTCCAGAATACGCCCTAACAGACGTACCTAATAATGACCTCTTGTATGACTGGTGAGCAACAGATATCATCCAAAGTTATTTAGCAATGCCCTTTTCAATTTGATAACCAAAATGAATTTTAAATAAGTGAAGTTTTTGGATTTGAATCTGATCTGTAAGTCCCTGCTTATATGAACAATGAAAACCCCGCTTGAGTATAGGTCAGGAGGATTTTATGTTCATCAATATCAGCTACACTGTCAGGCAAAGGTTCTCTCAGTGCCCTGGTGGAAAAACCACAGGTCCTGTGTGAACCAGCCACAAAGAACAAGAGGTTTTACTTTTACAACAAAGTGATATATGAGACTGCTTTCCAAGTACAACAGTAAATCCAAAACAAAAACCCACAAATTCCTGTAAGAAAAAAAAGAGATGTGGCTGTGTTTGGGTTTAGTGAGAATACACTACGTTTATTTTAGTGGAAAAAAATGCAGAGGGCAGCTTTTAACAATCCAGTGACTAAGGTTTAATTCTATAACAGCAGCAGGGGGATTTAAATTCAGACAACTAAATAAACATAAGGTCAATGCTTGGATAAAACCCAAGGTTAATAAGTTTTGCTACTAAAGCTGGCATCACTAACAGCGACTGTGATACAACCGGACTGTTGTGAAAATCTGTCTGAGTCAGGAACACCCTTTCGGGAAAGGTAACTATTGTCCTTTAATCACTTTGATTAATTTGTAACTCCAGACCTGCAGCAATTTGGGTTGATTTTTATCTAGAAGAACCATAAAGTTGAATCATTTACTCTGATCACATAGACCTCAATGGTTCAAGAGATAACTTGAATCTTCACACCTTTTTAGACATCAGTATCAGCCTTCATAATTGCAGCCACATCCCATATATACACACAGTGGCCACTTTATTAGGTACCTAATATCAGCTACACTGACAGGCAGAGGTTCTCCAATTGCCTTGGTGGAAGAGGTTTTATTTTTACAACAAAGTGATATATGAGACTGATTTCCAAGTACAACAGTAAATCCAAAACAAAACCCCACAAATTCCTGTAAGTAAGAACCTAATAAATACTAAGTGTATGCTTGTAATCTTCTCCTGCTATAGCCCATCCACTTCAAGGTATGACATGTATTCTGCACACCACTGTTGTAACCTGAGTTAATGTCTCCTTGTTAGCTTGAAACAGTATGGCCGTTTTCTCTGGACCTCTAACATTTACAAAGCATTTTTACCCATAGAACTGTCGTTCACTGGATTTTTTTTTGTTCTTTGCATCATTCTCTAAACTCTAGGGACTGAAAATCTCAGGAGATCAACAGTTTGTGAGATACTCAAACCGCCCCATCTGGCACCAACAATCATTCCATGCTCAAAATCACCATCTCACGTTTCTTCTCCATTCTGATGTTCAGTCTAAACAACAACTGAACCTCTTCTTCTTCTCTTGACTTCTAATGGCAGTTGGCAGTCCAAATGTATTACCACCGCCAACTGGACTGGAGTATGGTGTGCAGAACGAGGGAAAAATAACCCTTATTACTTCTTTTTTCAAATGAAAGCTAAATTACCCAAATGCCCTATAGATTGTAAGTAGTGAAATATGATACTGTGAATTAAATTCACTCCCATAATTTACAGTTTTTAAATGGAAACTATCAATCTCATAGAAAGATTGTAATGAAGCCTCCATTTGATTTCATTCAACCTGATATGCTTCACACTGTAATAGTATATGTTCAACTAATTCATAATGATGACAAAACCTGCCCAACCCAGAATGATGTTGTCCAACAAGATATAAGGAATAATTAAGCATAGTATGCCCAATTCTATGTTGTGTCAATGTAATTTCTTCCCTTCTTGTTTTACCCCCTTCTCCCAAAAACCCAACGTTTTATGAATTCTGTTAAGGGTTCTTCCCTTATCCACAAGTCTTGCCATAACTCCCTAATTCATAATCCTAACAACCCATTACTGCTGATTTGCTAAACTGAACCTCTTCACCATGTCTGCAAGCTTTTATGCATTGAGTTGCTGCTACATGATTGGCCAATTTGATACTTGCACTAACGAGCAAGTGTACCTAATAAAGTGGCCGCTGAGTGTATACAAAAAATGAAGAGGGTCCAGCCCACCCTCCCCTGCCCAGGACGGATAAATTCAGGCAGATGTTCTTCATCTTGCGACTTTTCAGGAAGAAAAATTACCCTGCATCAAAGGCCATCTTAAAGAGAACAAAAAAAAATTGCAAAGATCAGGGCAAGAAGCAAAATGCCCACACTCAGCTGGGGTCGATGGGCAAATCTGCCAGCAAATTAGCCACATCATAAGGCTGCAAAAGTGTCTGTAAGATGTTTGCTCTTTCAGTGGCATCCACCAAAACCAGCAGAAGGCAGTCGGAATTACTGTACCTAAAGGGGAAGGTACAGTATATGGGCTGTGATTCTCCTTTAAGGACAGGACGGATTAAAACAGGAGATCACTTGCTTGACAAGCAATTCATGCTGTGTTTGCATTGCAGCTTACTGAGTCCAGTTGGCATTCAGTCACACTGATGTCTGCCAACGAGTACTGAATGATAGCACAACCAGCTAAAACAGGCTGCAGCCAGTTTGTTCCAGTCACTGATGATCACAGCCAAGTTTTTTTCCTAACCCTTGAGGGCACCGGGCCAAGATTACAGAAATCAGCAGCTTCCGCAGGTCTTGCTTAACACAATGAGCTCGAGCTCTGGGAGTGTTGGAACATAACAGACTGGAAATGATCCTGACCTACACAACAACAACCCCCATTTAAAAAGCAAAACATGCTTGAACATAATAAACTATTTCACTACACTAAGATTTGGCACCAGTCTATCTGCCAATGGGATAGATCGCATAAAGCAAAAGACTGTAAGACATACTGTTGGCTAGGTATTCCCAACTTTTTTATGGCATGGAGGGATTGCATCATCCCAACCTGATCGACATCTGCGACCCTGTGAGTCAGGATAAAAAGAGGGTCTGGGGGAACAGCCCCTCAGACGCACCAGAAGAAATGCTAGCGATCCCGTAATAGCGAAAGCCGGTGTAAGGCCACGTGCGTCCGCTTCCATTTGCCCGGAATCGGTGGCCTTTGCCACGGAAAAACGGTTTTTAGCTAACAACAGGGAACTCAACTCCCAACGACTCTTGAAGGATTGACATCATAAAAGGAATGGGCAAGTTTTAACCCGTCTTTCTCTCCAACCAAAGGCTGCAGCCTTCAGCTTGACTGAACTAAAGTGAATTTTATATTTCCATCGGACAATACATTATCCTCTAGACAACGATAGAGCTATTTCTTATTGATTATTATTATACCCGCGCTTTTAGATTTAGTATTGACGACGTATATTTTCTGTGAGTTTGCATTGATATTATTTTTGTATATTTCTATCAATAAATACTGTTAAAAATAGTACCATCAGACTTCAACGGACCTCTCTATCTTTGCTGGTAAGTGACCCAGTTACGGTGCTGAAAGAGCAGAATTAGGTCATTGTGCCTATCAAGTCTGCTCCACCACTCCATCATGGCTGATTTATTATCCCTCTTAACCCCATTCTCCTGCCCTCTCCCCGTAATCTTTGACGCCCTTACAAATCAAGAACAAATCAACCTCAACCTTAAAGATACCCAATGACTTGGCCTCCACAGCCATCTGTGGCAGAGAATCCTGCAGATTCACCACCATCTGGCTAAAGAAATTCCTCCTCATCTCTGTTCTAAAGAGACATACTTATATCCTCAGGCAATGCCCTTTGGCCTTAGGCTCCACCACTACAGGAAACATCATTTCCACGTCCACTCTATCTATTCTTCATCAACATCATCATTACCTGCAGCATTGTATTACATGGTTGATCATGGTCCCTGACCATGATTGTTCTTGGCAAATTTTTCTACAGAAGGTGTTTGCCATTACTTTCTTCTGGGCAGTGTCTTTACAAGACAGGTGACCCCAGCTATTATCAATACTCTTCAGAGATTGTCAGCCTGGCGTCAGTGGTCGCATAACCAGGACTTGTGATATGCACTGGCTGCTCATACGACCACCCACCACCCGCTAGCAGAGGGAAGGAGTGCCTTACATCTCCTTTGGTAGAGACTTAACTCCACCCTACCACTCACTCTATCAAGGCCTTTTAATGTTCGATAGGTTTCAGTGAGATCCCAATAAAGCTTGGATAAAGTATTTGACAATAGACAATAGACAGTAGGTGCAGGAGTAGGCCATTTGACCCTTCTAGCCAGCACCGCCATTCACTGTGATCATGGCTGATCATACACAATCAGTACCCCGTTCCTGCCCTCTCCCCATATCCCTTGACCCTGCTATCTATAAGAGCTCTATCTAACTCTCTCTTGAATGCATCCAGAGACTTGGCCTCCACTGCCTTCTGGGGCATAGCATTCCACATATCCACCACTCTCTGGGTGAAAAAGTTTTTCCGCATCTCTGTTCTAAATGGCCTACCCTTTATTCTTAAACTGTGGCCTTTAGTTCTGGACTCACCCATCAGTGGGAACATGCTTCCTGCCTCCAGCGTGTCCAATCCCTTAATAATCTTATATGTTTCAATCAGATCCCCTCTCATCCTTCTAAATTCCAGTGTGTACAAGCCCAGTTGCTCCAATCTTTCAACATATGATAGTCCCGCCATTCCGGGAATTAACCTTGTGAACCTACGCTGCACTCCCTCAATAGCAAGAATGTCCTTCCTCAAATTTGGAGACCAAAACTGCACACAATACTCCAGGTGGGGTCTCACCAGGGCCCTGTACAGCTGCAGAAGGACCTCTTTACTCCTATACTCAATTCCTCTTGTTATAAAGGCCAGCATGCCATTAGCTTTCTTCACTGCCTGCTGTACCTGCATGCTTGCTTTCATTGACTGATGTACAAGAACACCTAGATCTCGTTGTACTTCCTCTTTTCCTAACTTGACTCCATTTAGATAGTAATCTGCCTTCCTGTTCTTGCCACCAAAGTGGATTACCTCACATTTATCCACATTAAACTGCATCTGCCATACATTTGCCCACTCACCCCCACCTGTCCAAGTCACCCTGCATTCTCATAACATCCTCCTGACATTTCACACTGCCACCCAGCTTTGTGTCATCGGCAAATTTGCTAATGTTACTTTTAATCCCTTCATCTAAATCATTAATGTATATTGCAAGCAGTTGCAGTCCCAGCACCGAACCTTGCGGCACCCCACTGGTCACAGCCTGCCATTCCAAAAGGGACCCGTTAATCGCTACTCTTTGTTTCCTGTCAGCCAGCCAATTTTCAATCCATGTCAGTACTTAGCCCCCAATACCATGTGCCCTAATTTTGTCCACTAATCTCCTATGTGGGACTTTATCAAAAGCTTTCTGGAAGTCCAGGTACACTACATCCACTGGCTCTCCCTTGTCCATTTTCATAGTTACATCCTCAAAAAACTCCAGAAGATTAGTGAAACATGATTTTCCCTTCATAAATCCATGCTGACTCGGACTGATCCTTCTACTGCTATCCAAATGTGTTGTAATTTCCTCTTTTATAATTGACTCCAGCATCTTTCCCACCAGGCTAACCGCTAACCAGGCTAACGTCAGGCTAACCGGTCTATAATTTCCTATTTTCTCTCTCCCTCCTTTCTTGAAAAGTGGGACAACATTAGCCACCTTCCAATCAGCAGGAACTGTTCCTGAATCTATAGAACATTGGAAAATGATTACCAATGCGTCCACGATTTCTAGAGCCACCTCCTTAAGTACCCTGGGATGCAGACCATCAGGTCCTGGAGACTTATCAGCCTTCAGACTCAACACTCTATCCAACACCATTTCTTGCCTAATATAAATTTCCTTCAGTTCATCCTTTACCCGAGTTCCTTTGGCCACTATTACATCTGGGAGATTGTTTGTGTCTTCCCTAGTGAAGACAGATCCAAAGTACCTGTTCAACTTGTCTGCCATTTCCTTGTTCCCCATAATAAATTCACCCGTTTCTGTCTTCAATGGCCCAATTTTGGACTTAACTATTTTTTTGCTATTCACATACCTAAAGAAGCTTTTACTATCCTCCTTTATATTCTTGGCTAGTTTACCTTCGTACCTCATTTTTTTCTTGGCGTATTGCCTTTTTTGTTATCTTCTGTTGCTCTTTAAAAGCTTCCCAGTCCTCCGGTTTCCTGCTCATCTTTGTTATGTTATACTTCTCTTTTATTTTTATACTGCCCTTTGCTTCCCTCATCAGCCACGGCCACCCCTTACTCCCCTTAGGATCTTTCTTCCTCTTTGGAATGAACCAATGCTGCACCTTCTGCATTATTCCCAGAAATACCTGCCATTGTTGTTCCACTGTCTTCCCTGCTAGGGTATTGTTCCACTGAACTTTGGCCAGCTCCTCCCTCATAGCTCCATAGTTCCCTTCGTTCAACTGTAATACTGACACATCCGATTTTCCCTTCTCCTTCTCAAACTGTAGGTTAAAACATATCATATTATGGTCACTACCTCCTAATGGTTCCTTTACCTCAAGGTCCCTGATCAAATCTGGTTTATTGCACAACACTAAATCTAGAATTGCCTTCTCCCTGGTAGGCTCCAGTACAAGCTGTTCTAAGAATCCATCTCGGAGGCACTCCACAAACTCCCTTTCTTGGGGTCCAGTACCATTCTGATTCTCCCAGTCTACCTGCATGTTGAAATCCCCCATGACAACTGTATCATTACCTTTGCGACATGCCAATTTTAACTCTTCATTCAACTTACACCCTACATCCAGACTGATGTTTGTGGCCTGTAGATAACTCCCATTAGGGTCTTTCTACCCTTAGAATTTCTCAGTTCTATCCATACTGACTCTACATCCCCTGTTTCTATGTCCCCCCCTCGCAAGGGACTGAATATCATTCCTCACCAACAGAGCCACCCCACCCCCTCTGCCAGTCAGTCTGTCCTTTCGATAAGATGTATATCCTTGAATATTCATTTCCCAGGCCCTGTCCGCTTGAAGCCATGTCTCAGTTATTCCCACAACATCGTACTTGCCAATTTCCAACTGAGTCTCAAGCTCATCTACTTTATTCCTTATACTTCGTGCACTCATATATAATACTTTTAATTCATTACTCCCCTTTCCTTTCGTATCAATTCCTATTTCACTTGGCCATACTGTATGATCTCTTCCTGAGCTTTCTACTCCATTGATTCTGTTGTCCTTTTTAACTTTTCTTATTTTCACTTTCCCTTTAACTCCATCCTTATATTTCCAGTTCATCCCCTCCCCCCCACTACTTAGTTTAAACACATCCGTGTTGCAGTGGCAAACCTGTCTGCCAGAATGCTGGTCCCCCGCCTAGTAAGGTGCAACCTGTCCCTTTTGTACAATTCATCCCTACCCCAAAACAGATCCCAGTGGTCCAAGAATGTAAATCCTTGCTTCCTGCACCAGTTCCTCAGCCACACATTCAGATCCATTATCTCCCTGTTCCTGCCCTCTCCAGCATGAGGAACTGGAAGCAAACCAGAGATAACCACCCTGGAAGTCTTGCCTTCTTCCGAGTTCTCTGAAGTCCCGCTGCAGAATGTCCTTCCTCTTCTTCCCGATGGCATTTGTGCCGACATGCACTACCACTTCCGCCTGTTCACCTTCACCCTTGAGGATTCCCTGCAATCGGTCCGTGATGTCCTGGATCCTAGCACCAGAGAGGCAACACACCATCCTTAAATCTCGCCTGTTGCCGCAGAAACCCCTTTCTGTACCTCTTACTATGGAGTCCCCTACTACCACGGCTCTTCCTGATGTCTGACTCCTCAGCTCTGCTTCTGCACCAATTTTCAGCTCGCAGACCTGTCCGCCTCTCAGACTGGCAGTATCTTCAGTCCTGACAGCTTCCAAGAAGGTAAACCTGTTTACAAGAGGTACGTCCCCTGGGGTCTCCTGTACTTCAAGCATCCTTTCCTTCCTCATCGCCCCCTTTCTCTCTTCCGGTATCCTCGGTGTAACGACCTCACTGTAGGTCCTGTCCAGAAAACTCTCATTTTCACGGATGAACCTGAGGTCATCCAGTTCTTTCTTCAGTGCTGCAACATGCTCCTTCAGAAGCTGAATCTGGACACACTTTCCACAGCTGTAGCAGCTGGGGGCACCATCAGTGTCCCTGACCTCCCACATCATGCACGTAGCACACTGAATCAGCTTAGCGGTCATGTCTTCACCCTCTCCAATTGTGCCTGGCGTAGTCTCTTCCTTCAGCCTCCTCGCCGAAGACTCTCGAGCCAAAGACTAGCACTTTTCACACCAGGCACTTCCCTCGACCAGGCCACTTCCCGAAACATTGGTTTCAAGTGGGTCATTAAAATTGGTCACTTGTATTATTGCCCTGTGCACCAAGGTAGAGTGAAAACATGCTTTGCATGCCAGCCACATAGACAGATCATTTCAGAACATAAGTACATTGATTCAGTATAAGGGAAAATGATAACAGAATGCAAAATTGAAACCTAAGGACCCACATTTGATGTTTTAGGAACAGCTAGTTCCCCTCCACCATCAGATTTTTGAACAGTCCTTGAACCTCATAAATTCAGCTCTTGCCCTATTTAGATGGATAGATAGATAGATACTTTATTCATCCCCATGGGGAAATTCAACTTTTTTTCCAATGTCCCATACACTTGTTGTAGCAAAACTAATTACATACAATACTTAACTCAGTAAAAAATATGATATGCATCTAAATCACTATCTCAAAAAGCATTAATAATAGCTTTTAAAAAGTTCTTAAGTCCTGGCGGTAGAATTGTAAAGCCTAATGGCATTGGGGAGTATTGACCTCTTCATCCTGTCTGAGGAGCATTGCATCGATAGTAACCTGTCGCTGAAACTGCTTCTCTGTCTCTGGATGGTGCTATGTAGAGGATGTTCAGGGTTATCCATAATTGACCGTAGCCTACTCAGCGCCCTTCGCTCAGCTACCGATGTTAAACTCTCCAGTACTTTCTTTTCTTAACTTAATTTATTTTCTTAACTTAAAGTAATTTTTAAGTCTTACATTGTACTGCTGCTACAAAACAACAAATTTGACAACATAAAACACAAGAGTAATGCATTTAGATCATGTTAGGGTTGGACATATAAGTTCAGCTGGGAGAGCAGATACTGCAGTCTGAGGCTTCATCTGAAGAAATGCCCCTCTGGCTGTGCAGTTTGCCATGGGTTGGGACGTGCTGGACTAGTATTTTGTTGAAAGTTGCCAGGGGCAGGATTTGAATTCACAATTGTCTGTCTCAGAGTGAGGTTGCCACTGTTGACTATCTAATAAGACAGGCTTAAAGGGCCAGCTGGCTCATGAGGAGAAGGCAGCGGTAGCCAAGATCATAGCGTTGCCACTGGCTCAGATGCACAGGAGGACAGGACAACGTGACAGAGTATATCAGTAGGGGATTCTATGGTAAGTGGGATAGACAGGAGTTTCTGTGGTTGCACACTGGACTCCTGGCTATTGCGTTGTCCCCCGGGTGCTGGGGTCTGTGATATCTTGGTGTGACATTCTTAAAGGAGGGGTCAATAAAGAGTTGTTGAATATTGAAAGCTCAGATAGAGTGGACATGGAAAGGATGTTTCCAGTAGTGGGGTTATCTAGGACCAGAAGGCACAGCATCAGAATAGAAGGATGTCCCTTTAAAACAGAGATGAGAAGGAATTCCTTCAGCCAGCAGGTGATCAATATGTGGAATTCATTGTCACAGACAGGCAGTGGAGACCAGGTCATTGGTTACCTTGATTTGATCAGTTGATTTGATCTTGATTTGTAAGGGTGTCAAAGGTTATGGGAAGAAGGCAGGTGAATGGGATTGAGAAAGGTAACAAATCAGCTTGATGGAATGGCAGAGTAGACTTGATGGCCAAATACCTAATTCTTCTCCGATGTCTTATGCTCTTGTCATGGTGTATGCACGTAGGTACCAATGATAGAGAAGGAAAGTGGGACAAGCTCCCACAAGCTAAATTTATGGAGCTAGGAGATAAATTAAAAGGTAATAATCTCAGGATTGCTACGTGTGCCATGTGCTTTTCAGACAAAGAGTAGCAGAACAGTTAGTATGTATATGTAGCTTGAGCTGTAGTAGTTTCAGATTCCCAGGGCATTGGAACCAGTTCTGGGAGAGTTCAGAAAAGTACAAACCAGGCGGCCTACAACTGGGCTGGACTAGGATCAATATCCCAAAGGGATTGTTTGCTGGTGCAGAAGGGGTGGATGTAAATTAATACGGCAGGGGATGGGAATCCAGGCAGAGAAACAGAGGGACGTAATGCAGAGACGAAAGCAGAAGTTAGAAAAGAGAGAAGAAAGAGCGAAATACAGAAGGAGACACAAAGATTACTAGATTCTAAAAGGATTCTAAAGGTCAGCATGGTTTCCTTAAGAGAACATCTTGCCTGACGAACCTGTTGGAATTCTTTGAGGAGATTGTAAGTAGGATAGTTAAAGGGGATGCAGTGGATGTTGTATATTTGGACTTTAGAAGGTCTTTGACTGGGTGCCACACATGGCATTACAGGAAAGTTACCAGCATGTTTAGCACATTGGCTGGTGATTGGTAGGAGGCAGCAGGTGGGAATAAAAGGATCCTTTTCTGGTTGGCTGCCGGAGACCAGTGATGTTCCACAGAGGTTGTGTTGGGACCACTTTTTTTTATCCTGCATATCAATGATTTAGACAATGGAATTGATGGCTTTATTGCTAAGTTTGCAGATGATACAAAGATTGGAGAAGGGGCAGGTAGTGTTGAGGGGACAGGTAGGCTGCAGAAGGACTTATACAGTTTAGGCCCATAAGATATAGGAGCAGAAGTAGGCCATTCGGCCTATTGAGAATGGACAAATGAAATATAATGTTGGAAAATGCATGGTCATGCAATTTGGAAGTAGAAATAAATGTGCAGACTATTTTCTAACTGGGGTGGAAACCCAAAATTCTGAGATGCAAAGGGACTTGGGAGTTCTTGTGCAGAACATCCTAAAGGTTAACTTGTAGATTGAGTCGGTAGTGAGGAAGGCAAATGCAGTGTTAGCATTCATTTCAAGATGTCCAGAATCCAAGAGCAGGGATGTGATGCTGAGGCTTTATAAGGCACTGGTGAGGCCTCACCTTGAGTATTGTGAACAGTTCTGGGCTCCTCATCTAAGAAAAGATGTGCTGGCGTTGGAGAGGATTCAGAGGAGGTTCACAAGGATGATGCTGGGAATGAAAGGGTTATCATATGAGGAACATTTGATGGTTCTGAGTCTCTACTCACAGGAATTTCGGAGGACGAGGGGGAATCTCATTGAAATCTTTTGAATGTTGAAAGGCCTAGACAGGGTAGATGTGGAAAGATGTTTCCAATGGTGTGAGAGTCTAGGACAAGAGGGCACAGTCTCAGGATAAGAGGGGCATCCATTTAAAAAAGATGTGTGGAATTTTATTTAGCCAGAAGCCGGTGAATTTGTGGAATTTGTTACCATGAGCAGCTGTGGAGGCCAAGTTGTTGGTGTATTTAAGGCAGAGCTTGATAGGTTCTTGATTAGACGTGGCATTAAAGGATACGGGGAGAAGGCTGGGGGAGTGGGACTGAGGAGGGGGAAGAAAAGATCAGCCATGATTGAATGGCAGAGTTGACTCGATGGGCCAAATGGCCTAATTCTATTCCTTTGTCTTATGGTCTTATGAACAATGAGTGCAAGCCTTTGTCTGAATGTCCATAATATTTGGTGAAAAAATCGTACTTGAAACAAGGATAGACTTTGCTGGAGCCAAATCTGTGAATCTCTGTGAGCCAGCTGGGGAAGTCAACGCCCAATTCTGCTGGATGCTGGAGGTCAGTGTGATGGTTAAAGGACTGTATGTGTGTGGGTGGGAGGGGTTAAAGGGGCTCGTTGTGTTCTGTGTTGTTCTGCCGAGCATTGTGGGCATGCTCTCTTGGCACTGGAATGCATGACAACACTCGTGGGCTGCCCCCGGCACACCCTCAGGTGTGTTGGTTGTTAATGCAAACAATGCATTTCACTGTATGTTTCTTTTTTTTTGTAAGTTTTTTTTATTGAAGTTCATCATCAGACAAACATTTCCATAAGATGTATTTCAGACATTGTACATATATATCATATAATCATATATATCACAAATCTCCACAAAGTATTTATCTGAGGTACACACTTATAGAAAAGAGTGGAAAGAAAAAACAAGCAAAAGGAAAGAACTATGTACAAATAGGGAGTGATCTTTTTTTACAACAGATTCATTGATTTGTGAGAATAAAATCAGGCCTATGAGGCATTATGTAGTTAAGCCATTTTTCCCAGTATGAATCAAATTGTTCCAGCTTGCGATTAACAGATGCTGTTATCTTCCCCTATGTCCATGTAATAAATATTCTTAAGTCTTGAATGGCTTGTAAGTGAGCAATGTCACCTGTGCCGTTTTCTGAAGTATAGGCAAGGTACCAGTGTAAGACAAAGAAATCCGATAAATAGGAATGTGCATTCAACGGCCATTAGGTGTAGGAGTGGAACTCAGTCTAGTCTTCTGTTGCTGTAGTCCATCCACGTCAAGATTTGACGTGCTGCACAATCAGAGATGCTCTTCTGCACACCACTGTTGTAACACGTGGTTATCTGAGTCACTGTCACCTTCCTGTCGGCTGGTTATTCTCCTCTGATCTCTCTCATTTGCCAGGCAGAACTGCCGCCCGCTGGATTCCCTTTTATGTTTTGCACACCAAACTCTGGAGACAGTTGTGCTTGAAAATCCCAGGGGACCAGCAGTTTCTGAGATACTCAAACCGAGGCCGATGCTTGCTTTTGTTTGCCGGTGGGGGGAAGGGGGGACCGTTGCTTGCTGCCGCTTGCACGCGGGAGGGAGGGGAGCTTTGGGGTTCTTACGTTTAACTGTCGTTCATTCTTTGGGCTCTTCTCTGTTTTTGTGGATGTTTGCAAAGAAAAAGCATTTCGGAATCTATATTGTATACATTTCTCGGACATTAAATTGGACCTTTGAACCTTTGAACCCCGTCTGGCACCAACAATCATTCCACAGTGAAAGTCACTTAGATCACATTTCTTCCCCACTCTGATGTTTGGCCTGAACCTCCAGGGATTCACACGCTGGTGTCCATGAACCCCTTGCTTAATGGTATTGTGGTATTGGTCCATGGAATTAAAGGAAGATTGGGAACATATGCTCTAGACCTTGCCCGCATGCTTTTATGCATTGATTTGCTACCACATGATTGGCTGATACTAAATATTTTATATTTATAAATCTATTTTAAGGGGAGAGTTTTAGTGCTTTGGTATCACGGTTTCAATGAAGCGGATGCCCCAAGTATTAACTCTGAATTAAATGGGTGTGAGGCTGAGGAGAAGGCTTGATCGTCATTTAGGCCAGAGGCAACGTTAATAGCAAGGGATGTGCTGGAACAGTTTTGTTTAAAGTTGGCAGGGGATAAAAGTACATTTAATCAGTGCTGTTATGTTTGATATTGATGGAGAGCTGAGGATAAGAACAAGGGCACTGAATCTAACAAAGAAGGGCTAATGAGGTACACTATGTGAAAAATGTAAGTCATCAGAACACGTTAGAAAATCTTATACTTAGAGACGGTGGACACAAGAACAATCAAATTTTGCCTTCTTATTTCCCTGACTCTCCCAAACATTCATTGTCTCGACCTTTCCCCACAAAGAAATGATTGAAACACCCAGTGTTCCGATGAAGGGTCTTGGCCCGAAGTATCATCTGTTCTTTCCCCTCTATAGATGCTCTCTTGCAGAACCTCTTGTGTTTATGAAACACTCGAAGGGGCCACTTTGTTGAAGCCAGCAACGCTTGTGACAGAGCTGCTGGTGTGGGGTACCATCAGGGGAGTCGCTCCATGTGTGAGAGAGCAAGGATGATCGGGAATGCTCGACTTGCAAAGCAGATTGGGAAAGAAATACACTTGATGTAGAAAGGAACAGAGATAAGGTAACTTTGGAAGTTTAAAGTAAGTAGTTTGGATCTAAGATAAATAATGTGTGGAGTGTGAGATTAGTGAGAGAAAGAAAGAGAATGCATGGGCAGAAAGAAAAGAGGTTACAGTCAATAGAGTGTAGCAGGAAGAGGCAGTCATCCAGCAGGCAAGCCTAGATGGTTTTCAGATCCAGAGCACAAGTGGTCAGTACAACACTTCTACAGTACCGGTGACCCAGGTTCAATCACAAATAACAGAAAATCTGCAGATGCTGGAAATCCGAGCAACACACACAAAATGCTGGAGGAACTCAACAGGCCAGGCAGCATCTATGGAAAATAGTACAGTCAACGTATTGGGGCCTAGTCGACTGTACTGTTTTCCATAGATGCTGCCTGACCTGCTGAGCTCCTAAAGCATTTTGTGTGTGTGATCAGGGTTTAATTCCTGCCGCTGTCCATAAGGAGTTTGTATGTCCTCCCCGTGACCACGTGGGTTTTCTCAGAATGCTCCGGTTTCCATCCACAGTCCAAAGACCAGTTGGCAGGTTAGTTGCTCATTGTAAATTGTCCTGTGGTTGGGCTGGGATTAAATTGAGGGTTGCTGGGTAGTGCAGCTTGAGGGCCAGGAGGGCCAAATCTGCGCTGTATCTCAATAGATACATAAATAGAGCCCATCATAATTTTTTAGATATTCAGATCCAGATTCAGAATCAGATCTAGATCCAGGTTCAGATCCAGATCCAGAATCAGATCTAGATCCAGGTTCAGATCCAGATTCAGAATCAGATCTAGATCCAGGTTCAGATCCAGATTTAGATCTAGATCCAGGTTCAGGTTTATTTATCAGATGTGAGGGCCTCTGTTAGTCGGGTTGACCATGTACGTTGCAACTCAGCTGCCTATGTGATATGCAACCCAGGGCAGTACAGCAGACAGAAAGCTGTTGCCCATACAGCAGGCTCGTTCCTCCACACAGCTGATGAATACAAAGGAATGGCAAAGGCCAATACAGTTTGGCACCAACAATTCTACCTACATTCCCCTTAACTCCCCCCTCCCAGATTCCACCAATTATTCAATAAATTTTTCATGCTTTTGAAGAGTATCCCATGTACCCAGAGTAGAGATGAAAATGGCTCTTGAGTTAGGTTAAGTTAGACGCAAATAGGTGAATGTTACACACAAAAGATTCTGCAGATGCTGGAAATCCAGAGTAACACACACTCAGCAGGTCCTGCGGCATCCGTGGAGAGGATTGAACAGTCAACATTTCAGGCCGAGACCCTTCCTCAGGACAATCTTACATCCTCAGTATAGAAGGACATCCCTTTAGGTCAGAGATGAGGAGGAATTTCTTTAGTCAGAGGGTGGTGAATTGTGGAATTTATCACCACAGTTGGCTGTGGGGGTCAGTTCACTGGATATATTTAAAGTGGAGGTTGGTAGGCTCTTGATTAGTCAAGGTATCAAAGGTTACAGGGAGAAGGCAGGAGATTGGGTTGGGAAGGTTGCAAAATTACTTAGTGGCTCTTGAACTGAGGGCCTTGACTGATGAACATACGCCTTCACCCTATCACCTTGCATCATGCTATCTAAATGCCAACCTTTTAATTAAAGCATCTTCTCTCAACCTCAGCGCTTTGTGTCTTGCTCGAGATTCTGGTCCCCAGTGTCTCCATCTTAAAATCAAAGCAGTGAAAACCCGGGAGATAGGTGACAGAAACTTGGTGTGAGGCAGAGTTTTATCCGACCATTGTCATGAGGAACAGAAGAACGTGTTCTCAGGTGGGAGGTGGAGGGAGACAGCCGGAGAATAACAACAGCAGAATAAAGGAAGTTCATGGCCATCAGACGGTTAAGTGAATTCACCAGCTCCTGT
Source organism: Hemitrygon akajei (assembly GCF_048418815.1). Classification (NCBI taxonomy): domain Eukaryota; kingdom Metazoa; phylum Chordata; class Chondrichthyes; order Myliobatiformes; family Dasyatidae; genus Hemitrygon; species Hemitrygon akajei. The sequence continues at coordinate 12,434,224 of NC_133131.1, forward strand.
GGAGGTGTGACTGAAATTGCAGAAGCCTGCTGAGTCAAGACCAGATCGAGGAGCTGCTCTGTCTTTGTGTGACCTTTAGTGTGTTCAGACACAGTAAATGTATCGACTTCTCACAGATAAAGATGTTTCCCAAAGAACCAGGAGTGATAAACTTAGCATGAACAAGGTACTTCCAGAAACATTCTTTCAGAGTCACTAGTTGTGAGCCAGAAACAGAAAGTTAGACCAACGTGTGCTCATAGGATCAGGTTCCAGAGGGAAACAAGCCCTTCAACCCACTGATCCACACCAGCCATCAAGCATCTATTTACATTCAAAGTTCAAAGTACATTTATTATCAAAGTATGCTTACAACCTTGAAACAGCCACAAAACAAAGAAGCACCACAGAATCTGTTTAAAGAAAACCCCCACACAACAAGGCCATCAAATGTGAGAGATAAAAAAAATCAGGCCAACAAGCAAAAAGCAAACAGACGGAGGGTCTCAGCCCGAAACGTCAACAGCGCTTCTCCCTATAGATGCTGCCTGGCCTGCTGCGTTCCACCAGCATTTTGTGTATGTTGCTTGAATTTCCAGCATCTGCAGATTTCCTCGTGTTTGAGACGTCAGGGGTAAGTTTTTTACTCAGAGTGGTGAGTGCGTGGAATGAGCTGCCGGCAGGAGGCGGATACGTTAGGGTCTTTGTGGTGAACTACATATACCTGTCTGGACTGCTCCTGTGGCTCCTCCCAAAGACCCCTGTATAAAGGTGATTGAGGCCTGAGCCCGGCCTCATTCTCCAGGATGTAGTGTTGTTCATTCTTCCAGTCAATAAAAGCCGATACATCGCTTCCTACGTCTCAGAGTGAGTTATTGATGGTGCATCAGTCTTTTAAGAGACTTTTGGATAGTTACATGGAGCTTCGTAAAATAGAGGGCTATAGGTAGGCCTGGTCAGTTCTAAGGTAGGGACGTGTTCGGCACAGCATTGTGGGCCGAAGGGCCTGTATTGTGCTGTAGGTTTTCTACGTTTCTAATATTAAACATCAAACTGTAGAGTCCACAGCCATGAGCTGCCGCTGTGAGTAAAGCCAGTCCAGGTGCTGTTGGCTGCAATCAATCCCAGCTCAGAAGAAGAGTATCCAGTAGTTTTGCATGCTGCCTGTAAGATGTCACCATTGGTCACCGGCAGCATTAATTTTATTATTATTATTCTCTCCACAGTTCGTTAACTCTGTTACAGGCTGTGCACTGATGGTGCTGGGAGTCAGGTCTAAAGCCAGGTTACTGGTGCTAAAAGGCAGCCGATCTACTAACCGCACCACCATGCGCAGCAATACTTGCACACTGGCTCTACGTTTCAAGAAGCCAGGGGACTTGTCCCTGGTGTTCAAACCCGTCAGTATCTCAGCAGGCATTCAATCACTTAGTCATTACAAAATGCTGTCTGTGGGATCTTGCAGTGCACAAATTCCATCACTGGCATGGATAAGTGGTTTGGATGATTTGCCATCATCTCCCTCTGGTGCCCCTCCTCCTCTCCTCTCCTGTCAGACTCCCCCTTCTTCAGTCCTTCACATCTTCCAGCTTCTTACTTAATCCCTCCTCTCCCACTCACCCACCTTCCCCCTCACCTATCACCTGCCAGCTTCCCTTCCCCGCCCTTCTTGTTCTGGAATCTTCCCATTTCCTTTCCAGTCCCGATGAAGGGTCTTGGCCCAAAGCGTTTATTGTTTATTCCTCTCCATGGACATGGCCTGACCTGCTGAGTTCCTCCAGCATTTCGTCTGGTTGCTCTGGATTTCCAGCATCTGCTCAATCTCTTGTGATTAAGGCCTGTTCCAGTGCTGTTGATTCAGAGTCCATCGACTGCCCTGTTTCAGCACCCACCACACCTCAGAGTCACTTGCATGACACACGCTGGAGGAACTCAGTGTAGGCTGCCTGACCTATTGAGTTCCTCCATCATTTTGTGTGTGTCACTCAAGACTTCCAGCATCTTTTGTGTTGAAAGACACTTTGTTGGTTCTGAAGTCCCCAGACCACAGAGATGCAAAACTTTCTTCATAAAATGCAAATATATTAATAAGCCACCTTAAAAAAAAGTTTTGCTCGAACTGGAAGGATTGTAGGTCAACCGTGATGAAGTGGTGGAGCAGACTCGATGGGCTGAATGGCCTGATTCTGCTTCTGACCCTTAATGGTGGTGAGGAAGGAGGTGAATGGCACTTCTGCTTGCATGGATAAGTTTTCATCAACTGCTATAAACTGGGTTTCACTGCTCTGCACTCAGTATCAGCTTACCTCAGCGCTGGCCAGTTGGTTCAATGGTTTGAAGTTGCTTTCCTTCATTACTGCCGGGTCGAAACAGTGGAACTCTTCACCCAGCGAAGTTGCGGGAGCATCTTCACCAGAAATGCCGCAGCTCACCAGCATCGACTCCAGGGCAGTTACGGATGGACGATAAATGCTGGCTCAGCCTGTGATATCCTTACTCAGCAAGTAGTCCTGGATTTGCAGTGTTATCTAGCAATCAGACTGGTACATGACGAGAGCCTGCCTTATGATGGATTGTTAGAACCGGGCGGGATATTTAAAAGTGAGTTGGTCACCCAGTTAGTTCTGTGTGACCGTCATGTTGGCTCTGAGCAGAGACAGACAAGGCAAGACATTTTCTCTCAAAAAGAGAGGCTTAAGATATTGATCAGACTGTATTTGGAGTATGTGAGCAGTTCTGGGCCCTCTATCTAAGAAAGGATGTACCGGCATTGGAGAGGGTCTGGAGGAAGTTCCTGACAATTAACCTGAGAGTGAAGGGGTTAATGTATGAGGAGCTCTGGGCATGTTCTCACTGGAGTTTAGAAGAATGGGGGAGGGGATCTCATTGAAACCTGCCAAATGTTGAAAGGGCAAACACGAGGAAATCTGCAGATGCTGGAAATTCAAACAAGCAACACACACAAAATGCCGGTGGAACACAGCAGGCCAGGCAGCATCGATAGGGAGAAGCGCTGTCGACGTTTTGGGCCGAGACCCTGACCATGTCTCATGGTCAACGTTTGGAATTCTTCCTCGAGATGAACGGAAGCAGAGTACTTGAATGTTTCTAAGGCAGGGGCAGATAGATTCCTGATAAGCAAGCGGTGAAAGGTTGCTGTGGGTGAGACGAAGTATGGGGTTGAGTTTAAAAAAAAGAAAGTGCTGAAGGGAGTCAGTGGGTCAGGCAGCAACCTTAACCCAAAACGTTGACAGTCAATTTCCCTCCATAAGACATGGGAGCAGAACCAGGCCATTCAGCCCATCGAGTCTGCTCTGCCATTCCATCATGGCTGATTTATTATCTCTCTCAACCCCCATTCTTTTGCTTTCTCCCCATAAGCTTGACGCCCTTACTAAACAAGAACCTATCAACCTCCATTTTAAGTATATCCAATGACTTGGCCTCCACAGCCGCCTGAGGCAATAAATTCCACAGACTCACCACCCTCTGGCTGAAGAAATTCTTCCTCATCTCTGTCCTTGCATTCTGAGGCTGTTCACTCTGGTCTTGGACTCACCGACTACAGCTGCTGCTTGGCCCGAGTTCCTGCAACATTTGCTTCTTAGCTCTAGATTCCAGCTTGTGCAGTCTTGTGGGCCCTGTGCAAAGCTGAAGCTGCGTTCTGCTCAACCACGCAGCGGGGATGGCTTCTGCCCCTTATTTGTATGTATTAGGTTCTCCCTCTGCCTGTAAACATTCCAGTGATATCATGATCCCAGAACCGATTAACTCCAGGAACCTGAACTCTGGAATTACATTCCTAAATCTCTCTGTATCTGTTACTACGCTCTTTATAAATCCTCGTGTTTCTGGTCACCTGTCTGGACTTGCTTCAAGGGTGTCATCATTAAGTTTTATTTGAGGATGTTCCTGTGAAGTTTTGGTGAGGAGTCCGAGCTTAAATTAATTTAGGAGCTAGAATTTTGGCACTTAAAGATGCAGTTGCCAAAGGCCAAGGAATAAAAATCTACAGCACACAAGGGGCCAGAACAGGGGAAAAGTTGCACACACGCAGAGTGGAAGAGACCACAGAGAGAGAGGGATGAGTCTGGGGTGGAGGGGGCTACCGAGTTAGGGGGATGGGTCTGGGGTGGTGGGGACCACAGGACTGGGGGATCTGGGGCAGAAAGGGGCTACGGTGAGTGGAAGTTGTTTGGAGCTGGAAGGGGGGTGTCACTGAGATAAGAGGTGGCCAGATAGATGCAGGAGCATGTTACAGAGATAGGAAGGGGTCTAAGGCAGGAAGGAGGGCTACAAGCTAATGTTTGAAGATGTCAGAGACAGTATTTATTAAGGGGTGTGAGCTCCCATTCATCTGGAACTTCAGTTAGGTGGACGTACTGGAGCTGGGATCATTCCCTTTAGACCTGGAAAAGTTTGAGAGAAGTTCCAATCCACAAAGACGTGTTGAAGGATAAATTGTTTCTCCTGCGAGGAGGGCAGTAATCAGAAGACTCAGGATGAATCGCCTTATCATAGGATTCAGCCAAACATATATAAACTGGAAGGATATTTTCCTGTGGGGTTTTGTTGCGATCCGGAAAATGCTGAGTAGGGAGGGAATCAGTAATAACTTTCAAAGCAGAAGTAGATAAATCACCAGGAGACGGACTAATTAGAAATCTCTTTCCAAGTGCCAGCTGAAACACAATCGCTATTGGCGTGGGAGGGGCTACCAGCCAGCCACGGGATAGGCAGACTCAAGGGGTGGGTGCAGGTTACAGATAAGAGGGGGTTCAGGGACTATAATGGGTTACAGATCAACAAGGACTTGAGGTGGCAGCATTTATGTAAAGAGGAACAGCTTTGGGGTGGAGGGGGGGGGGTGTTTGAAGAAGGTGCTTGTAGGGCGAGGGAGGGAAAGGGTTATAGGCGTGGACTGGATCCTGGTTGTAAAGATCTTTTGCTGCCACACTGTGGTGGAAGTAAGAAGCTGAAACACGGGCCAGGAGAGAGATAAAGATCTTTTGTAAAGATTGGCTTTATTTGTCAAATGCACATCGAAACATACAGTGAGATGCATTGTTTGCGTCAAATCAAGTCATCGAGGGTTGTGCTGGGCAGTCTGCAAATCCTGCCACGCTTCTGGTGCCAACATAGCTTGCCCACAACTCACTAACCGTAACTGTACATCTTTGGAGTGTGGGGGGAAACCGCAGAACCATGAGGTCACAGAGCAAACGTCCAAAGACCTTACAGACAAAGGCTGGAATTGCTCCCTGACTGGTGATAACTGGCGTTGTAAAGCTATGCACTAACTGGTATGCCACCCAATAACTTAGGAGCCAAAGTAACTTTGCTTTTCTCATTCTGTAAGTCTTTTTTTTTACAAACCCAGAAATTCTACGAGGATCAAAACTGTAACTCATCTCACTGGCTTTGAGTGAAGGAGGGGTGATGAGGGGTGTGAGGTGGGGAGGAACGCCAATGGTTCGGCCGTCCCCTCCTCTGTCTCCCCAGGAAGCTGCTCAGCTGCAACAGTGCCTGAATTGTCCCCGTGCTCCGGTCTCCAAGCCTCCCACCGATTTCCCTGAAGAGGATCGGTAGTGCAGTCGTGCTCCCATCGTCACGAGGGAGATGTCAGGGAGTTTGTGACTGTGCTGAGAGCGCTGCTTCTTTCTCTGTTTGGCCGACTGCCTCTCAGATGCCAGGCTGCAGTATTCCAATGAAGATAACAGGCAGCTATTGGTCGAAGATGGGTGGTGGGTTGGAGACACGTCTCTACTAAGGGAGGTGTAAGTCGCTCCTTCCCTCCGCTAGCTTGCATCTCACCCTTGGGCAAGGTATGGCACCTGAATGCCCCCTCCAATCAGGGTCACATGAAGCTAAGGGATCAGGTGGTGGATGGTCGTACGAGCAGCCGGTGCACATCACAAGTCCTGGTTATGTGACCACTGACACCAGGCAGACCATCTCTGAAGAGAATTGGTAATGGCTGGGGGTCACTTGTCCTGTAAAGACACTGTGCAGAAGAACAGAAGCCACTTCTGTTGAACAGCTTGCCAAGAACAATCATGGTCATGGGACCATGATCGCCCACGTCATACAACACGGCACAGAATGAACAAAGACGTCACAGACATCATTTGTTAAGCTGACTGAGTTCCTGCTAATCTTGGATGCCAAATAGATGGATAGATTTGTGCTGGGATCACTCTCTTTAGACCAGGAAAATCTCGAGAGGAGCTCAAATCCACAAAAGCATAATCTTCAAATCTTTGGAGTTAAAGGCCAATCAGCCCATCGTATCTGAGTTGGCAGGTGATGGAGGGTAATTGGTAAAAGAAACAATGGAGGATTTTTATCCCTGCTGTGTTTTGTTGTGGTCTAGAAAATGCTGAGTGGGGAGAAATTCAGTAAGAACTTTCAAAGGAGAATTAGATAAGACAAAATCATCAGGGAGAAGGCTAATTGGAGAGCTCTTCCCAAGAGCCAGAAGATGTACAACAGGCCAAATGGCCTTCACCGTAGCATCATTTATTTTGTGAAAGAACAGAGCAAAGCTACTGGGAAAAAGTTAAAAATTAAAGATTAAGTTAGCTTTATTTGTCCTCCAGCATTTTGCGCCTGTTCCTGTAGACTAGGGGTTCTTAACCTGGGATCCACAAACCACTTGGGGGCTGCAGCTAGATTCCAGAGGGTCTGTGAACTTGGTTGGGAAAAGAGTTACATCATTTTGTCACTAACCTCTAACTGAAATTTAGCACTTCCTTCAAGTATGGTAAGCAACAAACAACAGTAGTATTTTGATCATTGTATTTCAATATAACTGATTTCTTTTGTAATCCAATGTGTTTTATTTTATATTTTTAAGTACATTATTCTGAGAATGTATCCATAGCCTTCACCGGACTGCCAAAGGGGCCCATAACCTTCACTGGACTGCCAAAGGGGCCCATAACCTTCACTGGACTGCCAAAGGGGCCCAAAACCTTCACTGGACTGCCAAAGGGGCCCAAAACCTTCACTGGACTGCCAAAGGGGCCTATAACCTTCACTGGACTGCCAAAGGGGCCCATAACCTTCACTGGACTGCCAAAGGGGCCCATAACCTTCACTGGACTGCCAAAGGGGCCCATAGCCTTCACCGGACTGCCAAAGGGGCCCATAACCTTCACCGGACTGCCAAAGGGGCCCATAACCTTCACTGGACTGCCAAAGGGGCCCATAACCTTCACCGGACTGCCAAAGGGGCCCATAGCCTTCACTGGACTGCCAAAGGGGCCCATAACCTTCACCGGACTGCCAAAGGGGCCCATAGCCTTCACTGGACTGCCAAAGGGGCCCATAACCTTCACTGGACTGCCAAAGGGGCCCATAACCTTCACCGGACTGCCAAAGGGGCCCATAACCTTCACTGGACTGCCAAAGGGGCCCATAGCCTTCACCGGACTGCCAAAGGGGCCCATAACCTTCACTGGACTACCAGAGGGGCCCATAACCTTCACTGGACTGCCAAAGGGGCCCATGGCATAAAAAAGGCTTAGAACCCCTGCTTTAGACATCAAAGTGCAAGGTCAAAGCAAAGTAAATTGCGAGGATAGCATAACTCTTTACACTATAGGCAACCCGAGTTCAATTCTGGCTGCTTCCTGTACGGGGTTCGTACGTTCTCCCCGTGACCACATGGGTTTCCTCCGGGTGCTCCAGTTTCCTCCCACAGTCCAAAGACGTACCAATAGGCAGGTTAATTGATCATTGTAGTTGGTCTAGGACTAAATTGGGGTTTGCTGGGCAGCATGGCTCGGAGGGCCAGAAGGGCCGATTCCATGCGGTATCTCAATAAATAAATTTTAAAATAAAACCTTTCAACACCAACATCTGGAGACAAAAGAGATTGTAGATGCTAGAACCTGGAGCAACACCCAAAATGATGGAGGAACTCAGCAAAGTTTAAAGTGAATTTATTATCAAAATGATTATACTACCTTGAGATTTATTTTCTTGCAGGCATTTACAAGAAAATAAAGAAATACGACAGAATTTGCAAAAACAACCTATATATAAAGTCCAAGTTCAAGTTTAATTGTCAGTCAACCATACACGTGAATGTTGGTTGTTGATCGTATCTAACAATGACAATCTAAAACACAGAACCAACAGTCATGCACAGCACACAATACATATAGCACATATAATTATGATAGCAGAAAAATATGCATACAAAAACAAATAATAATATTAAAAAATAATAATATAGTGTCATGGCCTGCAGATTGATGATGCATGGGATGTTGTCCTAGAGCCAAGAATACGTACACGACGCTGGAAGAGCTCAGCAGGTCAGGCAGCAACCGTGAGAAAAGAGTAGCCAACGTTTCGGGCCGAGACCCTTCATCAGGAATGGGGGGGGGGGAGGGGAAGAGAGGGCCGAAGCCCAGTAATAGAGATAGGGGAGGGGGTAGGGCTTTTTGTCTCTACAGTTCTTTCATGCTTATCCCCTCCCCCTCCCCCCTTTATCTTTCCTCTGATTGGTTCTCCACCTGGCGCCTCTAGGCCTTCCCCCTCCCCTATCTCTATTACTGGGCTTCGGCCCTCTTTTCAGCCCCCCCCCCCCACCATTCCTGATGAAGGGTCTCGACCCGAAACATTGGCTACTCTTTTCTCACGGATGCTGCCTGACCTGCTGAGTTCTTCCAGCGTTGTGTATGTATTCTTTGATCCACAGCATCTGCAGTTGTATTTTTGTGTCCAAGAGCCATGTTCCTGCAAGAACAAGCCCATAGCAGTTCCTCATCTCGCTGCAGATGAACGCAATCCAGCTTGTCTTCTACTGAGTGAACACTGAAGGGCAGCACTGCTGGGCGGGGCCAGCCCCAATACAACCTGGAATCCACGAGGGCCCGGTCTGCGTGACGACCAAGGCCACACAGCTCCCCAGCCAACAAACCCGTGAAATGGACTCGCAGTTTTCTACATTAACAATGTCCAACGGTGTCTTGCGATCGCAATAAGATCCGTTTGTTGGATCGCGCACTGCCCCTGTCGCCTTCTTCCCTGGGTGGCTGAAACACAGTGACGACAAGTCCACTGCTATCGAGCAGCTCACTGAAGGGGTGGACTTGCAGTACTTGGTGATCTTACTATCCACCAGTACTTTGCAATCGTAAAAAAACCCGTTAAGGATGAACAATGACTTGACAAAGAACTAATGTGCGAAAGAAGACAAATTGCACAAGTAAATAAACGAGGACATGAGTCCTTGAAAGTGAGTCTGTCGGTCATAGAATCAGTTCAGGGTTATGGTGAGAGAAGTTATCCACACCATTTCAGGAGCCTGATTTTGTGGGGCCTAGGGCTTCTCTACCTCCTGTCTGATGGTAGAGGAGGGAAGAGAGCAGAGCCTGGCTGGTGGGGAGTTTTGATGATGGATGCTGCTTTCTTGCGGCAGAGCTTTGTGTAAATGCATGATCAGGAATGGAAAGGAAAGAGGCAGAAGCCAGAATAAGATGGGGAAAGGGGAATGAATACACTGGCAGGTGATAGGTGAGACCAGGTGATAGGGAGGGAGGGGATGAAGTAAGAAGCTGGGAGCTGATAGGTGGAAGAGGAAAAGGGCGGAAGAAAAGATAGGAGAGGAGAAAGGACCATGGGAGGAAGGGAAGAGGCACCAGAGTGGGGTAATGGGCAGGTGAGAAGAGAAGGATAATGGGGAATGGAAAGAGAGAGATGGGGGAGGAATTACTGGAGATTAGGAGAGATCGATGATCGTTCAGTCAAGTTTGAAGCTACCCTGGTGGAATCTTTCAGTGGCCTCATCATGGCGTGCTGGGAATGGGAATGGAGACGGGAAGTCAAATTGAAATGGGTGGCCGGTGGGTAATCCTGCCTGTTGTGGTGGATGGAGTGGAGGTGCTCGCCAAAGCATATCCTTCCATTCCTTCCTCCAACTGCCCCGGGGGGGGGGGGGGGTTGTGTGTGTCTCTCAGGAGGGTGTGCTGGGGCAGGGGAGTACACAGGGACAGAAGCATCTGTAAGGACAATACACACCCATGCAATAATCTGTTTGAACTTTTCCATCTGGCAGACTGATGCACCATCAATAACTCACGCTGAGACTTAGGAAGTGAGATATCGGCTTTTATTGACTGAAGAACAACACTACATCCTGGGAAAATGAGGGAGAGCAGCAGGCCACAGTCGCCTTTATACAGGGGTCTGTGGGAGGAGCCACAGGGGCAGTCAGCAGGGTCTCCGTCTCTATCGCGGAGCGTAAGGTAAGATCAGCTTTTTCCAGCAGCCGCTGGCGTATACACACTGACCGGACCCCAGTCACAAAAGCGTCTCGGACCAAGAGTTCCGTATGCTGTTCCGCTGTGAGCGCTTGGCAGTCACAAGTCCGCGCGAGTGCCTGTAGATCTCGGAGAAATTCAGCAGTCGACTCCGTAGGCCGCTGTTTTCGTGTTGCCAAGCGGTGCCGTGCATAAACTGGATTTACTGGCCGCAGGTACTGTCTTTTGAGGGCGGCAAGCGCCTCCTCGTAGGTGGATATGTCCCTGATGAACGAATAAACTTTTGGGGCGACCCTCGAGAGGAGAAGTCTGAGCCGAACGGCCGAGTCGGTGGCACGAACCTCCTCTAAGTACGATTGGAAGCACACCAGCCAGTGTTCAAAGGCTAGAGCTGCTCCAGGGTCTTGGGGGTCCAAGTCCAGGCGTTCTGGGCGTAAAACGGTTTCCATGTTGTAACTTTCAGTCAATAAAATTGATGCACCATCAATAACTCACGCTGAGACTTAGGAAGTGAGATATCGGCTTTTATTGACTGAAGAACAACACTACATCCTGGGAAAATGAGGGAGAGCAGCAGGCCACAGTCGCCTTTATACAGGGGTCTGTGGGAGGAGCCACAGGGGCAGTCAGCAGGGTCTGTGGGAGGAGCCACAGGAGCAGTCAGACAGGTATATCTAGTTCACCACACAGACGTTATACGATTTTCTATCCCGCACTTCCAGACTGAAAAATAGCTTTTTCCCCAGAGCTATAATTGCTCTGAACCAATCGTTCAAGCATCATCCATAAATGTGTTATATTGCTACTTTTAATACTGGTTTTATGGCTGTCATGCATCTGAGTTGCGCTTTTGTACCGCTGGACATTGCTTGTACTGGCTGGTTACTTGATTTTATTTATTGTTTATTTATTTTACTTGTTGTTTTATAGCATTGAGTACGAGAGCCGCAAACTCATTTTTGCTGTATTGGTGCCTGACAAATTGTACTATGCAATGACAATAAAGATATTTCAATTTCAATTTCAATGTGCATGCACAGTGTGTAAAGTGAGGAGTCGTGCAGGGTGGTGTGTGCACAATGGGTGTGTAAAGTGAGGAGTCGTGCAGGGTGGTGTGTGCACAATGGGTGTGTAAAGTGAGGAGTCGTGCAGGGTGGTGTGTGCACAGTGGGTGTGTAAAGTGAGGAGTCGTGCAGGGTGGTGTGTGCACAGTGGGTGTGTAAAGTGAGGAGTCGTGCAGGGTGGTGTGTGCACAGTGGGTGTGTAAAGTGAGGAGTCGTGCAGGGTGGTGTGTGCACAGTGGGTGTGTAAAGTGAGGAGTCGTGCAGGGTGGTGTGTGCACAATGGGTGTGTAAAGTGAGGAGTCGTGCAGGGTGGTGTGTGCACAGTGGGTGTGTAAAGTGAGGAGTCGTGCAGGGTGGTGTGTGCACAGTGGGTGTGTAAAGTGAGGAGTCGTGCAGGGTGGTGTGTGCACAATGGGTGTGTAAAGTGAGGAGTCGTGCAGGGTGGTGTGTGCACAATGGGTGTGTAAAGTGAGGAGTCGTGCAGGGTGGTGTGTGCACAGTGGGTGTGTAAAGTGAGGAGTCGTGCAGGGTGGTGTGTGCACAGTGGGTGTGTAAAGTGAGGAGTCGTGCAGGGTGGTGTGTGCACAATGGGTGTGTAAAGTGAGGAGTCGTGCAGGGTGGTGTGTGCACAGTGGGTGTGTAAAGTGAGGAGTCGTGCAGGGTGGTGTGTGCACAGTGGGTGTGTAAAGTGAGGAGTCGTGCAGGGTGGTGTGTGCACAATGGGTGTGTAAAGTGAGGAGTCGTGCAGGGTGGTGTGTGCACAGTGGTTGTGTAAAGTGAGGAGTCGTGCAGGGTGGTGTGTGCACAGTGGGTGTGTAAAGTGAGGAGTCGTGCAGGGTGGTGTGTGCACAGTGGGTGTGTAAAGTGAGGAGTCGTGCAGGGTGGTGTGTGCACAGTGGGTGTGTAAAGTGAGGAGTCGTGCAGGGCGGTGTGTGCACAGTGGGTGTGTAAAGTGAGGAGTCGTGCAGGGTGGTGTGTGCACAGTGGGTGTGTAAAGTGAGGAGTCGTGCAGGGTGGTACGTGTGCAGTGGGTGTGTAAAGTGTGGTGTGCAGGCAGGTGAATTCTCCTGCCTGTGTTACACGCTGGTGTTTCTGGACCAGCGTGCCCCCCACCCCCCGGGCGCTCCGGGTCTCCAGCTGCTTCGTGCCCGCTCTGGCACTGCCCGAGCGCAGTGAATCCTTAGGATAAGGATTAAGGATTAGAATCCTTAGGGCTGTGCCCTCACGCCCTGACCCCAGCTGTACCTCAGCATGGGAAGAGGCCGCGCTCTCTCCTCTCGGGGGGGGGGGGGGGGGCGGGGCCGGATGGGTCGGCGGGGAGCTCGTCGGCTCAGATTTGTCAGCTGACAGTCGGACGAAGAAACATTGCACCTCGATGCCACGGGAGTTTGAGCTTCCGTAGCGACGGGGAGGGAGTGACCGCTTTGGTTTAATGGGGGACCAAGTGCTGGTTGCAGGAGAGGGCTCCCCCCCCTCCCTTCTGCTAAGAGGCCGCTAACTATTATTGATGCTGAGAACTTGCCCACCCTTGACCTCCAGCCTTCCAGACTGTCAGGGGAGTCCACACGGATGGGAGGGGGCGGGGAGGGTCTGAACAGTCGCTCCCCCTCGTCGGGAGAATGCTCGGCAGGGCAAACTTCTGACCCTCCCCTCAGCCAGGAAAAGAGTCTAGGCCAAACACGGGCCCAGTGCTATTGTTCCCCCTGCTATCACATTTCTGGACTAGAGACCATAAGGTATGGAAGGAGAATTAGGATGGTCCATGAACTCTACTTCGCTGTTTCTCTCTCTCTCTCCCTCTCTCCCTCTCTCTCTCTTTCTCTCTCGCTCTCTCTCTCTCGCTCCCTCTTTCTTTCTCTCGCTCTCTCTTTCTCTCTCTCACACTCCCTCTCTCCCTCTCTCTCTCGCTTCCCCGCTCCCCCCTCTTCTTTCTCGAATATTGATGTGAGCAAATTTATTAAAGATTAGCTTCATTTGTCATATGCATATCCAAACATCAAAACTTGCTGTGAAATGTGTCATTGTACATCAACGATCTGAAAATAAGCAAGTATCACCCGTGCTATGTCGGCTGCTCGCAACTTACTAACCGTAACCTGTACGTCTTTGCAAGGTGGGAGGGAACCAGAGCTCCCGGAGGAAACCCACCCAGTCACAGGGAGAATTTATAAACTCCTCATTGAATTCAATTCAATTGACTTTATTTCTTACATCCTCCACATACACGAGGAGTAAAAATCTTTATGTTACATCTCCATCTGAATGTGCAACATGCAAATTATAGTAATTTGTAATAAATACTATGTTCAGTAAGATAGACAACAGAACAGTCAATGTAACATAGAAATACACTCAGATCAGCGTGAGTTCATCAGTCTGATGGCCCGGTGGAAGAAGCTGTCCTGGAGCCTGTTGGTCCTGGCTTTTATGCTGCGGTACCGTTTCCCCGATGGTAGCAGCTGGAACAATTAGTGGTTGGGGTGACTCAAGTCCCCAGTGATCCTTCGGGCCCTTTTTACACACCTGTCTTTGTAAACGTCCTGAATAGTGGGAAGTTCACAACCACAGATGCGCTGGGCTGTCCGCACCACTCTCTGCAGAGTCCTGCGATTGAGAGAAGTACAGTTCCCATACCAGGCAGTGATGCAGCCGGTCAGCTTACTGTCAATTGTGCCCCTGTAGAAAGTCCTTGGGATTTGGGGGCCTATACCAAACTTTCTCAACCATCTGAGGTGAAAGAGGTGCTGTTGTGCCTTTTTCACTACACAACCGGTATGTACTGACCACATGAGATCCTCAGTGATGTGGACACCAATGAACTTAAAGCTGTTCACCCTCTCAACCCCAGATCCATTGATGTCAATAGGGGTTAGCCTGTCTCCATTCCTCCTGTAGTCCACAACCAGCTCCTTTGTTTTTTACAGACAGTGGGGGCAATTGAACTCGGATCACTGATCGCTGGCGCTGTAAAGTGTTACATGCACCACTACATACCCCCCATGTTTTTTCAATCTACTTGCACTTCACCCTATTTACCCAAATGAAAATGAACTTGACTTGCTTTGAAAGGATCTGTCAAGGACACAATAAAGCAGAAAGTCAGTTTAATAAAGTACTTGCAAATTTAACTTTTAATAGAAGAAAATCAGCATTTATTCATGCATTCTGGTGAAAAATCTTTCCACACTGTGTGTGAACTGTTGTAAACTCACCTCCTGTTTGCGTTAGTTAAGGATGGTCACTGGCCCTCAGGGTCAGTCTGAGCTGATCTCACCCAGTTGGATTGCTATGGATGCCAGCTCGGGCCTGCATAGTTCTGGCGGAGCCCCAGCTGCTGGAGCAAAGGGCGCTATGGAAATAGTAATCTATTTTTGGACTACAGAACAAGCCATGGAAAATCACTGGTGTTTCTGCTGCTCCTCTGCGGTGTTGAAAATGTTGAAATCTACAGAGCTGTAATCAAATCTCAGTTGGTTTCTCTGGCTAGAATGGACAAAGTATGACACATGGCCCTGACTTTTCCAAAAGGATCAAGGGATCAGCAATCACGGATCAATTTTATACAACATACATATTCACATGTATTTGGAATTTGCTGTGTGTGTTGGTCCGGGCGCGACTTGCAACAAACGAAAAACAGCATTCAACAATTATATTAAAAAAAGAATGATATAAAAATAGAGGTTGAAATGGATATGTAATAAAATGTGCATAAATACATAAATACCAGCATGTACGGTACTGTGCAGATGGCTTCGGCATTGTCTAAGGCTTTTGCACAGTACTGTATTTGTCAACATGGAGCGGCGGAGAGCGAGTTTGTAATCTGGCAGGAACAAAGGGTGTTGGGAATGCCGAGGGTGGCACACTGCCATTGGAGGGGTGTGGGACAGGTGGCTGCGAAGGAGTGTTGGGGCAGGGGGTGGCACAAATACAGATACAACCAGCCCCGAGGCACCAGGCAAGGTCAATTGATCCCAAACAATTGGTTTATTGATTATTACAGAACGTCTCTGGCACTTCCCTCTCCCTTCCCCTCTTCCCAAACATGATTCCCCTCTCCCTGCCCCCTTCCCACTCTCAGTCCGCAATAGAGGCCAATATCAGAATCAGATTTATCATCGTTCACATATGTCATAATTTTTTGTTGCAGCAGCACAGGGTAATATACAATTGCGTGAGTACTGTGTGGAAGTCTTTGGCACCCTAGCTGTATACATGTGCTTAAGGCTTTTGCACACCAGTCTACTTACAATGCAAACAGCATTATAATAGCGTGGTTAAAGTGCTTACAGTTTACCATTAAGGTGCATAAAGGTACACAAGCTATACTTCTGTGGAACCTGCCCATCATACGGTAAAGGCAATTATTCCCGGATCACGGTATTACATTCAAGGATGGTACTCTGGTCTTACTCTGATCATATGAACCGTCTCTTAAACAGGCCCTCTTTTACATCAACAGTCATAGCTGACAAGTTGATGGTGGATTAGTTCTGTGCCCAGTATTTGGTCTCATTCGGAGGGCTGGGGACGAGTGAAGTGGGTAATAAATAGAGGGGGTAGGGGTGGGGGGGCTAAGTAGGATGGCTGATCAGGTTAACTGCTTGGAGGAAGAAACCTTTGAGATGGTGTGAGCTTTTTGTTTAGTAATAGCCCTATAATGCTATCCTGAAGGGAGTTTTGAAAAAAGCAGTTTGCAGCATGGGTAGTGCCCACAAAGCTTTTTCCTGCTGGCTTCTTTGTCCTGGACAAATGCAGTGATGGTTGACGCGTCCAGTGACCTTTTCTTTCGACCTGAAGGTTCTGTATATTGAGTTTTGTGTATCGTAAGAGGACGCGGTACTAACCAGACAGCTGATAAGTAGATGCTCTCATGAAGGCAGTGTAGAATGTTCCAACACGCTCCCTTGTTCACCCTGCACATCAGGCCATAGAGTCATACAGAATAGAAAGAGGCCCTTTGGCCCCAATCATCCATACTGACCATGGAACCCACTCAGGTAGTCCCATTTGCCACGTTTGGCCCACATCCCTCTGACCCCCACCTACATTGTTCGAAGTACATGCATTCTAGCACATATGGGGTATCCAGGGAGGGGTAGCAGCTCTGGTAAAAGGATTTGCCGGTGTCCGTTCTGGGGCAGCTCCCCACCAGACACTCACCTCTCACCTGTGGCTCCACGTAGGTGTCTGCATGTGACAGCGGTCTCACCCCAGTACACCTTACGACAGGTGGGCTAAACCACGTGAGGGCAGCTGTCAGCCTCGCACCCTTTTGAGACGGGGGCATGCCTGTCCTCGCTTGCCAAGTCAGCGGTGGTGGGCTGGCGGGATGAGATCAACAGTGAGGGCGGCGGTATGGCAATGCCCTGCGGAGAGCAAAGGGCACGACAAGGCACAGACATGGCCACCCACGGCAACCAGGGAAGACCCCAGCCTGCGACTCTTGTTTGTGCCACTGGACCCGGACTTCCAATGTCGAGAGAGTGGAACTGTCGCAGTGCAGCAGCTTTTCCATTTTTAAAAACTCTCCTGCACAGGTCTGCTGCCATCATTGGACACGATGGACAGCCACCATATTATATACAACCTTGAGGTTCGTCTCCTTACAGGCAGCTACACGACAAGGAAATCCAGTAGAACTGTCAGGCACCCACCGTGCAAACAACAGGAGTAAGTGGAAAGCATTCAGACAACACACACAAAATGCTGGTGGAACGCAGCAGGCCAGGCAGCATCTACAGGGAGAAGCGCCGTCGACGTTTCGGGCCGAGACCCTTCGTCAGGAAAGCATTCAGAACTGAAGCTCACAAAAGTGAGTCTGCAGCCAGGAGGCAGTTCATCGCTGCAGTCGATCCAAGAGCCCGTCAGTTGCAAAACAGAGCCTCAATTCAGTGCAGGGATGAATGAACCTCGAGAGCACTGGCCTGTCCCCCGTCTCCAGCCCCGACACCCTGATCTCTTCATTCTGGCCTGGCGCTTAAATCAGTGACACATTGGCTTGATCCTTGCTCTCGGGCCCGGGCCACACTGTCTCAACTCTGCCCCCTTGAATATCGACTAAACGCTGTTATTGACTCTATTTCTACCACTTTCTCCAGAAGCTTGTTCTATATACCCACCACCCTCTGCATGAAGAAGTTACCCTTTTAAACCTTTTGCCTCTCAGCTTAAACTTAAGCCCTCTAGTTTGTAGTTACCCTTCTTTGGGAAAAAGACCATGTACCTCCCATACCTAATAAAGTGTCCACTGAGTGTACGTTCATGGTCTTCTGCTGCTGTAGCCCATCCACTTCAAGATTCGACATGTTGTGCGTTCAGAGATGCTCTTCTGCACACCACTGTTGTAAAACATGGTTATTTGAGTTACTGTCGCCTTCCTGTCCATTTGAACCAGTCTGGCCATTCTCCTCTGACCTCTCTCATTAACAAAGCATTTCACCCACAGAACTATCACTAACTGGATATTTCTTGCTTTTCCCATCATTCCCTATAAACTAAGGAGATTGTTGTGCATGAAAATCCCAGGAGATCAGCAGTTTTTAAGATACTCAAACCACCCCATCTGGCACCAACAATTATCCCACAGTCAAAGTTACTTAGATCACATTTCTTCCCCATTCTGATGTTTGGACTGAATTTTAGCTGAATCTCTTGACCACATCTGCATGTTTTTATACATTAAGTTGTTGCCACACGATTGGCTGTTTAGATATTAAGCAAATAAATGCAAATATTATTATTTGCATTAATAAAATGGTCACTAGTGTATAAGGTCTCTCCTGAATAAGTAAGGCTATTCAACATCTCCACCCAGTAATCCACCCCCAGAGTTAAAGTACTGTATGTACAGACTCTCCTGTGCCTACCATCACTTTATGAACATACAAACAATTTATGTGTATTAGCTATCTTACATATTTATATTTATTGTGTTTTTTATTATTGTTGTGTTTTTTTGTACTGCATTGGATCCAGAGTAGCAATTTTTTGTTCTCCTTTACACTCGTTTACTGGGAATTTTATTAAACAATCTTGAATCTTTCATTAAAAATTTTTTACTAAACAATCTTGAATCTAGTTTAAGGCTCGCACGCGGAGAAAAAGCAAGGAATTTTATTGCACCCTGGTTATATGACAATAAACTAACCAGAACTGGAATGAGGAAAGCCAATGTGGCGACACGGAGAGTGTACAAACTCCGCGTTGGGGATCTGATTGAAACATATAAGATTATTAAGGGATTGGACACGCTAGAGGCAGGAAACATGTTCCTGATGTTGGGGGAGTCCAGAACCAGAGGTCACAGTTTAAGAATAAGGGGTAGGCCATTTAGAACAGAGTTCAGGAAAAACTTTTTCACTCGAGAGTTGTGGATCTATGGAATGCTGTGCCTCAGAAGGCAGTGGAGGCCAATTCTCTGGATGCTTTCAAGAAAGAGTTAGATAGAGCTCTTAAAGATAGTGGAGTCAAGGGACATGGGGAGAAGGCAGGAACAGGGTACTGATTGTGGATGATCAGCCGTGATCACATTGAATGGCGGTACTGGCTCAAAGGGGCAAATGGCCTACTCCTGCACATATTGTCTATTGACAGCACTGGAACTGTACCACCAGCTGCCCAAGTCTCCTCTTCTTACACAACTGTCTGGGATCCTAGGCTCCATCTCAATTTGAGTTTAATGGCTCCAACATCAACCAACGTGCCTTGAGCTCTGAAGTTCTCTCCCTGACCATCTCTGCCTCTCCACCTCCTCTTTTAAAACACTCCACCAGACCTACCTCTCGGTCACCTGCCTTAATACCGTTCTTTGTGTTTCCTTGGACTTTGATTTTGTTCAATGCCCCGGCACGTGTTGCTTTTGGAAAGATGCTGTATAAATGGATAAGCATCACACTCATAATGCTGGAGGGACTCAGCAAGTCAGGCAGTATCTATCGAGGTGAATAAATAGTCGGCATTTTGGGCCAAGAGCCTTTATCAGGATTTGCAGAAATCCTCCAGATTTTGTGTAGTTATTGAAAAAAATCACAAAGAACCAGGAACCAACATCTGTAGAATCTCTTGTGTCTATATACAGTATACGGATGATATTTTTGGCAGAAAGATGAATTTCCTATCTTCTAGATTGGAGCATGGGAGACTCCTCTTTCTGCCAAAAACAATAACCATTTATACGGGCACCAGAGATTCTGCAGATGCTGAGATGCTTGCTGGATCCTCCTGAGTATTGTGTTCAGTTCTGGTTACCTCATTACAGAAATGATGTGGAAACTTCAGCGAGAGTGCAGAGAAGATTTACCAGGATTCTGCCTGGATTAGAGAGCATGCTACGAGGGAAGGCTGAACGAGCTTGGGCTTCTCTCTTTGGGGCAAAAGAGGATGAACTTACTTACTTTATTGTCACCAAACAATTGATACTAGAGCGTACAATCATCACAGTGATGTTTGATTCTGCGCTCCGCTCTCCCTGAAGTACAAATCGAATTAAATATAATAAAAATTTAAATTATAAATCATAATTAGAAAATAGAAAAGGGAAAGTAAGGTAGTGCAAGTCAGGTCCGGATATTTGGAAGGTACGGCCCAGATCCGGGTCAGGATCCGTTCAGCAGTCTTATCACAGTTGGAAAGAAGCTGTTCCCAAATCTGGCCGTACGAATCTTCATGCTCCTGAACCTTCTCCCGGAGGGAAGAGGGACAAAAAGTGTGTCCGCTACTCCTTCTGAAGTCAACAACCAATTCCTTTGTCTTGCTGACGTTGAGGGAAAGGTTATTGTCTTCACACCATGCCACCAGGTTCTTAATTTCCTCTCTGTACTCAGACTCATCATTACCCAAGATACGGCCTGCAATTGTGGTGTCATCAGCAAAGTTATATATTGAGTTCGATGGAAACTTGGCTACACAATCATGGGTGTGCAGTGAGTACAGCAGGGGGCTGAGTACACAGCCTTGTGGGGCACCGGTGCTCAGAGTGATTGTAGAGGAGAGCTTGTCCCCTATTTTTACAGCCTGGGTCCTGTCTGTGAGGAAGCTGAAGATCCAGCTGCAGATCTGAGTGCTAAGACCCAGGTTACAGAGCTTAGGAATCAGGATGAGAGGTGATTTGATATGATTATAAGAGATAGGAGTGGACAGTCAGAGACTTTTTCCCAGGCCAACAATGGCTAATACCAGAGGACATTCTTTTGAGGCAAATGGAGGAAAATACTGGGGAGATGTCAGAGGTAGTTATATTTTGCACATAGAGTGGTAGATGCCATTGTTACGCCTGTGCACCCCCCTCCTTTTTGAGAATTGCAAGATCGCTATTAAGTCAGGTCAGGAGACCCAGGAAATGAGAGAGAGACGTTTGGAATGTCCTGGCCCTCAGCGATACAAAGCCACGGAAAAGGTCATTGTCTCTTGGAGACGGAATTGTGTATTGAGTACTGTGCTTCGTGGAGGCCCTCGGGCGACGTGGGCTGGTTGGGGGATGGCATCATTCCACCCTGACTGACATCTGAGACCCCGTGAGTCAGGATAAAAGAGGGTCTGGGGAACAGCCCTTGACACGCACCGGGAGAAACGCTAGAAGTTCCGTGACAGCGTTTAATAGCGACTGCCGGTGGAGGGCCCATGTGTGTCCTTTCCCGTTGCCCCGGGATTGAGGCCCTACCACGGAAGGCGGCTTAGCTAAGGAAGAGATCACCACCGACCCCATTTCGAAGGATCAACATCATAAAACGGAAAACCGGGCAAGTTCTAAAAACCTCCGTCCCTCTCTCCAACCAAAAGCTGCAGCCTGCATGAACTTGAGTGACCTTTATATTTCCATCGGACAATACATTATCCCCTAGACAACGATAGAGCTATTTCTTATTGATTATTATTATACCTGCGCTTTTAGATTTAGTATTGACGACGTATATTATCTGTATGTTTGCATTGATATTATTTTTGTGTATTTTATCAATAAATACTGTTAAAAATAGTACCATCAGACTTCAACGGACCTCTCTATCTTTGCTGGTGAGTGACCCAGTTACGGGGTACGTAACACCATGAACACGCTGCTGGGTGAGTTGAGTCTAATACATTAGGGACTTTTAAGAGGTTCTAAGGTAGGCACATGTTTGGAAAAAAAATTGAGGGTTATGCGTGTGGGAAGGGTTAGATTGATCTTGGAGCAGGTGTGCGCAACATTGTGGGCTGAAGCCGGTACTGTGCGGCGCTGTTGTGTGTTCTATGTTCTGTGACAGCACAGATACTGTGGGCTGAAGGGCCTCTCTTCCTGTGCTGTGCTGTTCGATGTCTGATGCTGAGGAGGGTGGAACGTGGGATGGATGGGTCACTAACAGGCTGGCACAGCAGCTGAGCAAGGGGAATTGGTCGCCAGGGGAACAGAATTTGCAGCAGAGGTCAAGAATTTTAAAAGCGTTCATCACTTTCTAAGAACATCTGCCTCTTCATGCTGCGAGTTTGAGGAGGAAGGGAGGGACCGGAATATAGACTATGACTCGACAAGGCAAAGCAAGCACGGCATATGTTCTGACACATCCTCTCACTTTGCACCATACTTGCTGTTCATTCAGTTTTTCTTATTTTAAATAACAAAGTTCTTTCGAAATTGGGAGATGAGACCTGGAGCTCCCTCAGACTCAATGGGGCCCTTTCCTTCCATTGTGGTTTGTTCCTGTTTTCTGAATCCCTGAGTCACCAGGCCTGGCCTGGCGATGGCCACTGAGTCATTTCCTTTCTGAGGATGACATCACCTCTTTTTAAAGGATGTGGCCATCGCACCATCCCTCGGCAGCGTGCAGCAGCAGAGGGCGGCAGAGAGGCAAGCACGCCTCAGGCAGCCAGCCTTCGGACCAGAACCGGTCTGACACAGTGACGTCAATTCTGTCCGAACTTCAACATTTCTTCCACTGTAATTTTAGCTACGGTCCAACTGCTGGCTGCCTCTCCTGAGGAGGGTCAGTAACATGGTAAAGGATCCCACTCACTCCGCTCATGGACTCTTTGTCCCACTCCCTTCAGGAAGGAGGCTACGTAGCATCCACGCCAGGACCACCAGACTCAAAAACTGTCACTTCTCCACCCATTAACCCACCCCTCCACCACTACATTATCACTTCCTGTCAGAGTCACCTGATGTACAGACACTCCTGTGCCTAGCGTCACTTTATGGACATACAGTCAACCTATGCATATAAGCTATCTTGGATATTTATATTTAATGTGTTTTTGCAATTATTGTGCTCCTTATCTTAGTGTATATTTTATATGTTGTATTGGACCCGGAGTAACAACTATTTCGTTCTCCTTTGCACTTATGTATTGGATGTGGCATTAAATAATCTTGAATCTTAAATAAAACTGATGTTCTCAGTATTATTTATTTTGTATTTGCACAGTTTGTCTTCTTCAGCACATTGGTTGTTTGTCAGTCTTTGTGTGCAGTTTTTCATTGCTTCTATTATATTTCCTAGTTCTACTCCGAATGCCCGCAAAAAGTGAATCTCAGAGTAGGATATGGTGACATCAGCGTTCCCTCTAATTGTTTTTACAGCTGCACAGACCAACCATATCTCTGAGCAGGACGTTTTACACAGCCTGAAAACTAGGTGGCACTTTGATCAAATATTACATGGAAGAAAACTCCAGCTGCGCGGCAACAAAGGCTATGTGCGCGGGAGCATTTCCGCCACCGTGCGGCCGTGCAGCTCAGCAGGAACAGTGCGTGACCTGGACGTGCTTTGACAATGAATTTGCTTTGATCTGACTTATCAACACTGATTCGAGTTTCTGGCAACTCTTTCCTGAATGGAGTCAGAATCAGGTTTTATTACCACTGACATACGTTGTGAATGTATACATTGCATAACATAAAGTTAAATAAACATGCAGAAGAGGAACAGACGGATCGTGCGGGGTAGTTCATCGGCCACTCAGAAATCTGAGGGCAGAGGGAAAGAAGCTATTCCTAAAACATTGTGAGAGGCTCCTCAGGCTCTTGTACCTCCTCCCCAATGGTACTAATATGGAAGGGGCATGTCCCAGATGGCGAGAGTCTTTCATGATAAATATTGCCTTCTTGAGGCACCACCTCTTGAAGATGTCCTCGATGGTGGGGAGGATATATGCCCATAATGGAGTCTACAACCCTCTGCAGGCCCTAATGGTCCTGTCATTTGATGCCTCCATACCAGATGGTGATGCAGCCAGGTTCCTCTCCGCCGTACATCTCACGAAATTCACTTTGGTGATAGACCATATCTCCTCAAACTCCGAATAAAGCAGAGCCAGTGGCCTGCCACCTTCATGACTGCGTTTATATGTTGGGGCCAGGACAGATCCTCTGCGATGCTGGCACCCAGGAACTTGATGTATTGGGCATGTCACTGAAGTTCCAGTGAATGGCCACAAGCCTAAAACGTTAGTCTTGTTTTCCTCCCTCCACGGATGCTGCCTGATCTGTTTCTGCCATTCTATCTTTTAATTTCAGGATTCCAGCATCCAAGGTATTTTGCTTCAGGGACACTTTTAACAGTGGCCACACAAAATCCAGTTCCCAGCCTCACAGTCACCCTCCTCCCACGTTCTCCTACTCACTAATCTCTTCCTGCAGATATGTCCCACCAAATCACTCCCAGCAGAATCTGGGACAGTGAACACGTGAGCTATGCAGTGTTGCTACAAGTTTGTGGAGCTACAAGTCCAGAGTTGTTCTACTTCTGTTGATAAATTGCTGATGCATCCTTAACTGATCCGAGACACCGTTCACCCTTTTTACAAAGAAGGCATGACAGCACCTCTACTTTCTTAGAAGTTTGTGTAGATTTGGCATGTCAACAAAAACTTTGGCAAACTTCTATAGATGCAGGGTGGAGAGTATCCGAACTGGCCTCATGTGGAAACAGCAATGCCCATGGGAGACAAAGTCTACAGAAAGTGGTGGATACAGTCCAGTCCATCACAGGCAAAGCCCTCCCCACCATTAAAAACATTTATGTGGAGCACTGCCACGAGAGAGCAGCAATTATCACCGAGGACCCCGACTATCCAGGCCACGCTCTCTTCTAGCTGCTGCCATCAGGAGCCTAAGGCCCCACCAACTTCACCTGAAGACCTGAAGCTTTAACACAGCGCACTAACAGACAGATAGAGGGAATAGTTTATGGATACTCTCAAAGCCTCCTTGGAAAGATGCAACATTCCCACCAAATGGTGGGAATCCCTTGTCCATGCCCATTCTAATTTATGAACGGCACTGCAAACCTTTGAGTCCATGTGTCAGGATTTGGCAAAGTTCCAGGGTAGACACCAGAGATTTGGTGTCCCTCCGAAGACTCTTACAAATTTCTATAGCTGTACAATGAAGAGCCAAACCATCATGAGAACAATCTTCTCAAACATCAAGGACATCTTCAAGAAGGCAGCATCATGTCTAAAAGGACCCTCACCATCCAGGACATGTCCTTCACCCATTAATACGACTGCAGGGAGAGTATAAGAGCTCGAAGACACACACTCAATGATTCAGAAACAGCTTCTTCCTCTCTGCCATCAGATTTCTAAATGACCATAAGACATAGGAGCTGTATCAAGTAATTCATCCCATTGAGTCTTCTCAATTCAATCGTGGCTGATTTATTAATCTTCTCAACCCCATTCTCCTGCTTTCTCCCTGAAATCTTTGATGCCCTTGCTAATCAAGAACCTGTCATCCTTTGCTTTAAAATACACCCAATGACCTGACCTGCGTAGCCACTGTGGCAATGAATTCTGCAGAGTCACCACCCTCTGGCTAAAGAAATTCCTCCTCATCACTATTCTAAACAGAAGTCCTTCTATTCTGAGGCTGTGCCCTCTGGTCCTAGACTCCCCCCACCGTAGGAAACATCCTCTCCACATCCACTCTATCCAGGCCTTTCAATATTCAGTAGGTTTCAATGAGAGCCTCTCTCATTCTTCTAAATGGTCTATGAACCCACAAGTACTACCTCATTGTTTTTTAAATTTTGCATTATGTATTTTTGTAATTTATAATAATGTTATGATGTCTTTGCACTTTAATGCTACCACAAAGCAACAAATTTCATATCATCTAAGCTAGCAGTAATAAGCCTGGTTTTGATTCGGAAGAAGCACAGCACCACCCACGCCAGCTACCAACCCATCCTCTCGGCTGCCTTCTGGTCCACCTAGAGCTGAGTCCCTTCGTGACCTCATCAACCACCTCGCAACCCACAGAACAAAAACGAAAGTAAGTCATACTTGGTCCTGACTAAGAAAAAGATCTGTTTCTGGGATGTGGGTGGAGGGAGTGTTGGTCAACCCTCTACCAGAGAAGATGCCCTCTGCCCAGATGACTGCATCTCACCCTCATGGGTTGACTGTCCCACGGTCCAGACTTTCTCCTGTACTGGCTTGCTGCTGCTGTGCCATCTAGTTACTGGACATTGATTGGGGACAAGACTTCTCCAGGGAAGGGGACGGGTTTGGCATTTAATCCACAATTGGCTTTTTTTTTCCCCAAATCAAGTTCAGCGAGATTCAGATCCAATTTAACCACAAGCATCAATTTCTACCTTTAAGTTCAAGTTTAATTGTCATTCTGCCACTCATGAACACCCATGAACACAGCTCAAGGAACCAGCGTTACTCTCAAGCCCAGGTGCAAAACACAGTACAACAGTTACAACGGCACAAGCACATACGAGAAATGAACAAAATACAGTCACACCAAAAATATGGTCCAAGACCCTGAGACACGATTTATTGACAAATGGAGTCTCAACAGGCTGCCTGTTTCGTTCTGACTGCACAGTCTGCAGGACAGGGTTTGAAAGCTGACACTGTGCTGCTCTATGTGAAGATGTCTTCTTTTGTTCTTTGATGTTCAATTATTGACAACAATGGATTAACTCTCTGGTGGTTTAATCTTCTGTGAGACAGTAATGGCCTGTGCACACGGTGCTGAGAAACATTATACAAAGAGTTTCGCCGCCATGGGCTGTTCCAAAGCAAATGAGATGCACTTAACTTGTTCCACTGTTATACCACAGGTAGGGTAATGCATGCAAAGCAGGAACTCAGAACCATAAATGCTGCCTGACCTGCTGAGTTCCTCCAGCGTTTTGTGCGTGTTAATCTGTAGACCAAAGCAGCAGCCAATTCGTACGCAGCAAGACCCCACAGACTGCACTTAAAATGTGACAAGTTAATCTGTTTTATGCAATAAATTTGAGAGGAAGGTGTTAGCCAGTTTATATGAGGGCTTCCTACCACATTGTATTCAAAGTGTTACTGATTAATCTGTTCCGTGTTTATGCATGATTCATCTGTAGATTTTATCCTTACCTTATATGTTACTGTGCTTGACACCCTAGTTTGGAGAAACATTGTCTCACTTCTATATACGTTATATGGTTATATACGTGTATATAGTTCAATGATAATAAACTTGACTTGATTTGACTAGCAAGCAGAGCTGAACAGAAAGAGAGGGCCTTCGTTTGTCATATATCATACAGCATTTCCAATAGTGCATCAATCCCTAAAACTGCACGACACTGTTGGTTGCAAGACCTGATGTGTGGTGTCAGTAAAGGAGGGTTTGACTGGTTCTCTAGCAGATGAAAGCACTATTATCATCTCATGAACACAAGTGATTTTGCAGATGCTGGATATCCAGGGTAACTCACAGAAAGTGCTGGAGGAACTCAGCAGGTCAGGCAGCATCTGTGGAGAGGAATGAAGAGCTGATGATTTAGTTGTGATGACGGGACTCGGCCCAAAACATCAACTGTTTATTCCTCTCCATAGATGCTACCTGACCTGCTGAGGCCCTCTACCATTCTGTGAGTGCATCGTCTCACTGATCTGTCTCATGTTTTATACAACAAGAGTAGTCCATTCAGCCCATCAAACCTGTTGCACCACTCATACAAGTGGTGGCTGATTTCTCCCTGACTTCTGGTTTCCAAATCCCGTATTTCTTACAACTCAGAAAGTGGCCACTTGGCTCATCAAGTCCATGAGTAATCCCATTCCCCAGCTAATTTTCTCTATGATTCTACCCCCACCTGCTCTAGGGTTAATATACAGTGGCCAGTTAATCTACCTACCTTTGGGATGAGGAGTGGGGGGTGGGGGGGGGGGAGGATAATTTGGAACACATAGAAGAAACTCCCAGGTAGCCATAGGGAAATGTCCAAACTCCATTGAAAATCAGGAAAGAGCCCAGATCCCTGGGACAGTGAGGCTGTGCCAAAGCTACATCCCTGTGCAAGCTTTCCTTGTTGCAATGAGCGACTGAAGCGAACCCAAGTGCAGGACGCAGGCACGGAGATTGAGCTTGGATCTTTTACGTGGGTGTAAACGCCAAACATCAAGCAGGAGGGATCTTGACGGAGAGCCCTGATATGGAACCTCGACACGGAGCTTTTGACTCAGAAACTTGACAGAGCCTTGACTCGGAGAAACAGAGTCTCATAGTTAAACCTTAAAACTGGAGCTAAATTTAGAACAAACGGTCAGGAAACATAGTTTACCCACAGGAAAAAAGACCAACAAACTGGCGACTAGTGGTTGTGACGTAGAGAGAGGTTCTTATATTGAGTCTTTGACGGAAACCAGGTGTGCCATCATAAAAGAGAATTGGAAGCAATTAGGGAAATTAATGATCGGGACCTTGGCATAATCAAAGAAAGTTAGGAGCAAGATAGGGAATTAACGATCGGGACCATGACATTTCTGGGCAGACTTTGATACCCATCCTTTAGTTCTAATAGTGTAGAGCATAAAAGGCATAGATCATATGGACAGCCAGAGATTTTACCCCAGGGCAAACATGGCTAATATGAGGGGGCGTAATTTTAAGGTGATTGGAGGAAGGTTCAGGAAAGGTGATAGCAGAGGTAGGTAGTTTTTTATGCAAGGTGGTGAGTGTGTGGAGTCCTTTTTCAGGGGTGGCGGTACAGATACAATAGGGACATTTAAGAAACTCTTATATAGGCATATGGATGATAGAAAAATGGAGGACTGTGTAGGTGTGGAGGGCTAGAGTAGGTTAAATGGTTGGTGTGACCTTGTGCGGTGAAGGACCTGTTCTCCGCTCTATATTTTATTTAATTAAATGGTCTTTGCACACATTCTGCTGATCTACATGTTTATGTGAAGTTTGTTATCTCACTAAGTGGTATTGCTGGGTGAAGTGATTTCTTCCCGTTCCCATGATGTCAATCAGGAGGAATCTACTGTGCTTGATTGGTTCATGAATATGTATTACACCGTAACGCTCACACTTAAAACTGACCCGGCAAATTGCCTTTTCCAAAAGCACTATAAGGCTGTTAAAACAATAAAAACTTCACACCATCTTAAAAGTTTCTTCCCCCAGACAGTCAACCTGATCAACCATTCTAGTTACCCCCCACCCCCTCTGTCTATTACCCCCATCTCAGCACTGCACTGTAAACACTTTAAAAGACTTTTTATAATGCTGTTTACATTGCTGTTATTTATTTATTCATGCACATTTTATTCCATTTCCGTCCTTTAACTTCTAACTTTATTACCTTTCCTTCTTTTTTTATTTATATATAGTTCTTTTTAAAATATAATTCTTCATTTTTTTTTATAATGGTCTCATAGTTCCATTTAATATCGGAGATATGCATACAATATACATCCTGAAATTCTTGCTCTTCGCAGGCATCTTCAAAACAGAGAGGGGAAAAAAACAAAGAATGAATGACGGAAGAGCGCAAGAACCCCGAAGTCCCCCCCCACCTCCCTCACGCAAGCAGCAGCAGCAGCAAAGGCATCGACCCTCCCCCCTCTCCTTTTCATCAAAAGCATCAGCCCCCGTCACCCACCATGCAAGCAACAGCAAGCTACGTTGTTGAATGCTTTTGCTTTTAATGTTGCACGCCATGCCGCCAATCCGCAGCACGTTCCCGTTATGTGTAAATGTACATACATGGCGAATAAAATTGATCCCTGATCCTCTTGTTGAAAATATAGCCCCACTCAGTCACTGGCCGTGCATTTAACAGTCCAGAGATTCCATTCAGCTATCGTGCTTTATTCTGTTATCCTTTGCAAGATATAAAAAAAGCCACCAAACAATTCCTGGATTTTAAAGAATTAGACAGCTAAACCAAACAATGGACCTTGGCACCCCACAGAATGCATTCCATTCCCTGATAATAGCCATTCCTTGCTCTCCCATATTAAACATCGGATTCCTCAAGTTCCTCAAGTATTTGCAGTGGGAAAGTGGCAGTGTTACTAACAGCCGACCACAGCATATGAGTGAGGTCTAATGGTTTCTCTTGTCAAGCTGCGCATAATAATGAAACTCAGGAGAGATTGACACAGTCCTTTCCCAAAGCCAATCAGATTCTCTTCGACAGAAGAGATTCCGCAGATGCTGGGAATTCGATTGGCTGAATGGCCTAATTATGCTCCTGTTTATTATGGCTCTATGGTCTAAACCCAGAGTTACACTTACAAAACGTTGGAGGAACTCAACAGGTCGGGCAGCATCTGTGGTGAGGAATGAACAGTCGACAATTTGAACAGTAGAACAGAGTGATCTAGGAATAATGGTGCATAGTTCCCTGAAGGTGGAATCTCATGTGGATAGGGTGGTGAAGAAAGCTTTTGGTATGCTGGCCTTTATAAATCAGAGCATTGAGTATAGGAGTTGGGATGTAATGTTAAAATTGTACAAGGCATTGGTAAGGCCGAATTTGGAGTATTGTGTACAGTTCTGGTCACCGAATTATAGGAAAAATATCAACAAAATAGAGAGAGTACAGAGAAGATTTACTAGAATGTTACCTGGGTTTCAGCACCTAAGTTACAGAGAAAGGTTGAACAAGTTCGGTCTTTATTCTTTGGAGCGTAGAAGGTTGAGGGGGGACTTGATAGAGGTATTTAAAATTATGAGGGGGATAGATAGAGTTGACATGGACAGGTTTTTTCCATTGAGAGTAGGGGAGATTCAAACAAGAGGACATGATTTGAGAGTTAGGGGGCAAAAATTTAGGGATAACATGAGGGGGAACTTCTTTACTCAGGCAGCGGTAGCTGTGTGGAATGAGCTTCCAGTAGAAGTGGTAGAGGCAGGTTCGATATTGTCATTTAAAAAAAAATTGGATAGGTATATGGACAGGGAAGGAATGGAGGGTTATGGGCTGAGTGCAGGTCGGTGGGACTAGGTGAGAGTAAGCGTTCGGTACAGACTAGAAGGGCCGAGATGGCCTGTTTCCGTGCTGTAATTGTTATATGGTTATATGATTTAGCCTGAGACCATGCATCAGGACTGGAAAGGAAGGGGGAAGGAGCCAGAATAGGAAGGTGGGAGGAGTACGAGATGGCAGGTGATGGGTGAAATCAAGTGAGGGGGAAGGTGGGCGAGAGCTGAGAGGGGAGGGGGTGACTGAGGATCTGGCAGGTGGGAGGTGGAAACAGTAAAGGGTGTGAAGAAGGAGGAACCTGGACAGAGAGGAGAGTGGACCATGGCAGAAAGGGAAGCAGGAAGGGGCACCAGAGGGAGGAGATAGGAGGTGAGGAAAGGAGATGGGGTAAGAGGGGAGCCAGAAGGGGGAATGGGGAAAGAGAGAAAAGCGGGGCAGGAAGAAATTACTGCAAGCTATAGAGATCAACGTTTATGCCGTCAGGTTGGAGGCTACCCTGAAGAAATATGTGGTGTTTCTCCTCCAGCCTGAGATTGGCCTCATCATTGCAGTAGAGGAGGCCATGGACCGACATGAGAGAAGGGGAATGGAAGTAGAATTAAAATGGGTGGCTACCGGGAAATCCCGCTTTCTGTATCAGATGAGCAAAGGTGCTTTACCCCCTGTTGCTAAGGTACAGGTTGACCTGGATGAATGATATATTATATGGAATCTAACAACCTCTCAGCAAACACGAGGAAAGCCGCAGATGCTGGAAATTCAAACAACAACACACACAAAATGCTGGTGGAACGCAGCAGGCCAGGCAGCATCTATAGGGAGAAGCGCTGTTGACATTTTGGACCGAGACCCTTCGTCAGGACTAACCGAAAGGAAAGATAGTAAGAGATTTGAAAGTAGTGGGGGGAGGGGGAAATGCGAAATTATAGGAGAAGACTGGAGGGGGTTGGGGTGAAGCTAAGAGCTGGAAAGGTGATTGGCGAAAGTGATACAGAGCTGGAGAAGGGAAAGGATCATGGGACGGGAGGCCTAGGGAGAAAGAAAGGGGGAGGAGAGCACCAGAGGGAGATGGAGAACAGGCAGAGTGATGGGCAGAGAGAGAGAAAAAAAAGGAGGGGGGAGAAAAGCTAAATATATCAGGGATGGGGTAAGAAGAGGAGGAGGGGCATTAACGGAAGTCAATGTTCATGCCAGGTTGGAGGCTACCCAGCCGGTATATAACCAGGTGTACCACTCAGTACACCAGGTCAGACCACGTATTGCCTTAAAGCACAGCTCCCCAGTGCCACAGGGTCTTCGAAGCTGAAACTCTTCCTACAGGCGCTGTCATAGTTTTTCGAGAGTTTTCCATTCTTGTTTCACAGTGTCAGCAATATCCTGATGGTAGATTTCCCAGAACTGTGATCCGGGCAACATCATCGGGAGGTTAGAGCTGTGGTTGTACGTTGCACCCACTGTGAGTTTTTGTCAGACTAACAAGCTGGTTCTTGCTGCTACCATCAGGCAGGAAGTACAGGAGCCTGAGGTGCCACACCGCCAAGTTCAGGAAGTTACTGATCTTCTCCTGAACTGGCATGGGTAGCTTCACTCACCACTACAACTCACTTTCAAGGACTCTACAACTCAATTATGTATAGCTTTGCATCAATTCTATTGTATTTCTTTATTTCCTTATAAATGCCTGCAAGGAAACGAATCTCAAGGTAACATATATTGACATATACGTACTTTGATAATAAATAAACTTTGAACTTTGAATTTTGAACAAACATCTTGGGAGTCAGCATGTACTATCTGCTTTTCCATACCTACTTCTGCTGGGTCGGAGGTCGTGCCTCCCCTAGATCGTTTCGAGGAGGTGCTGCTTGGCCCCGGCACTCAGCAGCCTTTTGCTTTAAGAGAGGGAAGGGAGAGGTCTGACAGAGCTGGGAGGAAATCACAGCATGTGGCCCTTTCCCATGGGAAAGTCCTATCAGACAAATTATGAGTTTGGCAGAGCTTAAGTAACACAGGTCCAGACACTGCCCCCCCCCCCCCCCCACCGCTTCTGCCACAAGCCAGAAGCCATCTCAATGTTGTCTTTGCTCTTGAATACCTCTCTTCTTTAACTTTCAATACTTTTCTCCTTTTCAGTTGAAATCTCTGGGTTTTCGCTGCAGTTTTCTACTTTGCAGAGGGATGGCATGTCAGGTTAACGCGCGCTGCGCGCGTGTGAGTGTGTGTGTGTGTGTGTGTGTGTGTGTGTGTGTGTATATGTAAGTGTATGTGTGTGTGTGTGTCTGTGTGTGTGTTGTGTGTGAGTGTGTGTGTGTGTGTGTGTGTATGTAAGAGTATGTGTGTGTGTGTGTTGTGTGTGTGTCTGTGTGTGTGTTGTGTGTGAGTGTGTGTGTGTGAGTGTGTGCGTGTGTGTGTGAGTGTGTGTATATATGTGTGTGTGTATGCATATATATGTGAGTGTATATACGTGAGTGTGTGTGCGTACGCGCGTGAGAGTGTGTGTGAGTGTATATGTGAGTGTGTGTGTGTGCATGTATATGTGAGTGTATGTGCGTGTGAGTGTGTGTGTATATATGTGAGTGTGTGTTGTGTGTGAGGGTGTGTGTGTGTGTGAGTGTGTGTGTTGTGTGTGAGTGTGTGTGAGTGTGTGCGTACGCGCGTGAGAGTGTGTGTGAGTGTATATGTGAGCGTGTGTGTGTGCATGTATATGTGAGTGTATGTGCGTGTGAGTGTGTGTGTATATATGTGAGTGTGTGTTGTGTGTGAGTGTGTGTGTGTGTGAGTGTGTGTGTTGTGTGTGAGTGTGTGTGAGTGTGTGTATATATGTGAGTGTGTGTGTGCGTACGCGCGTGAGAGTGTGTGTGAGTGTATATGTGAGTGTGTGTGTGTGCATGTATATGTGAGTGTATGTGCGTGTGAGTGTGTGTGTATATATGTGAGTGTGTGTTGTGTGTGAGTGTGTGTGTGTGTGAGTGTGTGTGTTGTGTGTGAGTGTGTGCGTGTGTGTGTGAGTGTGTGTATATATGTGAGTGTGTGTGTGAGTGTATATGTGAGTGTGTGTGTGCATGTATATGTGAGTGTATGTGCGTGTGAGTGTGTGTGTATATATGTGAGTGTGTGTTGTGTGTGAGTGTGTGTGTGTGTGTGAGTGTGTGTGTTGTGTGTGAGTGTGTGTGAGTGTGTGTATATATGTGAGTGTATGTGTGTGTGAGTGTGTGTGTGTGCATGTATATGTGAGTGTATGTGCGTGTGAGTGTGTGTGTATATATGTGAGTGTGTGTTGTGTGTGAGTGTGTGTGTGTGTGAGTGTGTGTGTTGTGTGTGAGTGTGTGTGAGTGTGTGCGTGTGTGTGTGTGTGTATATATGTGAGTGTGTGTATGCATGTATATGTGAGTGTATGTGTGTGTATATATGTGAGTGCGTACGCGCGTGAGTGTGTGTGTGTGTGCATGTATATGTGAGTGTATGTGCGTGTGAGTGTGTGTGTATATATGTGAGTGTGTGTGTGCGTACGCGCGTGAGTGTGTGTGTGAGTGTATATGTGAGTGTGTGTGTGTGTGTGCATGTATATGTGAGTGCATGTGCGTGTGAGTGTGTGTGTGTATATATGTGAGTGTGTGTGTGTGAGTGTGTTTGTGTGTGTGTATATGTGAGTGTGTGTGTGTATATATGTGAGTGTTTGTGTGTGTGTGTGTTTGTGTGTGTGTATATGTGAGTGTGTGTGTGTGTGTTTGTGTGTGTGTGTGCGTGTATATGTAAGTGTATGTGTGTTGTGTGTGAGTGTGTGTGTGTGTGTAACGCGCATGTTACAGGATCATAGCGGCTAGCATAATGCTTTACAGCGCCAGCAGACAGGGTCCCGCTCCCACCACCGTCCGTACGTTCCCTTTGAGACAGTGTGAATTTCCTCCGGGTGCTCCAGTTTCCTCCCACATTCCAAAGACACACCGGTTAGGTTCAGTAAATTGTGAGCATGCTGCGCTGGTGCCAGCAACATGGTGACTCTTGCGGGCTGCCCCCAGCACGTACCTGGACTGTGCTGGTCGTTGAATGGAAAGGACATGGTGCAGGTGCTGGGCACATCGCGGACTGTAGATGGAGCATGGATTAGGAACTAGAGAGGAATTTCCAAGTTCAAAGTAAATTCAAAGTGTAGTACTTTGCAAAAGTCTTAGGCACATGTATACTGTATATAGCTAGGGTGCCTAAGACTTTTGCACAGTACTGTAAATTTATTATTAAAGTACATTTATGTCACCACTTACAACCCTGAGGTTAATTTTTTTGTGGGTAAATCTAAGGAACATAATAGAATCAATGAAAGGCCACGCCCAATGGGATGAAAATACAAAAGAAAAAAGAAAAAGAAATGGGCAATAAATATCGAGAGCATGAGATGATGAGTCATTCATTGAAAGTGAGCCAATAGGCTGGTGAAACATTTCAAGACTGGGGTAAGTCAAGTTATCCCTTTAGTTCAAGAGCCTGATGGTTGAGGGGTAATAACTGTTTCTGAACCTGGTGGTGTGGGTCCTGAGGCTCCTGTACCTTCTTCCTGATGGTTGAGGGGTAATAACTGTTTCTGAACCTGGTGGTGTGAGTCTTGAGGCTCCTGTACCTTCTTCCTGAAGGTTGAGGGGTAATAACTGTTTCTGAACCTGGTGGTGTGGGTCCTGAGGCTCCTGTACCTTCTTCCTGAAGGTTGAGGGGTAATAACTGTTTCTGAACCTGGTGGTGTGAGTCCTGAGGCTCCTGTACCTTCTTCCTGATGGTTGAGGGGTAATAACTGTTTCTGAACCTGGTGGTGTGGGTCCTGAGACTCCTGTACCTTCTTCCTGAAGGTTGAGGGGTAATAACTGTTTCTGAACCTGGTGGTGTGAGTCCTGAGGCTCCTGTACCTTCCTAAAGGCAGAGGAGAGTATGAGCTGGATGGTGGGCCTCATTGATGATGGATGCTGTTTTTCCTGCGACAACGTTCCCGATAGATATGCTCAGTGGTGGGGAGGGCTTTACCCATGGTGGGCTGAGCCATATCCATTACTTTCTGCAGAATTTTCCTTTCAAGGGCATTGGTGTTTCCATACCAGGTCTGAACCTGGAGGCGTGTGCATGGAACAGATCAGGAATTTAGGATGCAGCTTTATAAAACTCTGGTTGGGCCATTTCAGGAACATTGCATTCATTGCTGGCTGCCAAAGGTGGAGGCTTTGGAGAGGGTATAGAAAAAACTTACTCTGGAACAGAGGGTATTTTCTACAAGGAGAGGTTGGACAAACGGAACTGTTTTCTCTGGAACAGCACAGGTTGAGAGGGAACCTGACATAAATTAACAAAATTATGAAAAGCAAACATTTGTTTAGACAAAGAGTGCTGGGTGCTGGAATGCTCTGCTAGGAGTGCTGATGGAGACAGATACAATAGAGGCATTTAAAAGAGGACTGTGCTGGGCAGCCTGCGAGTGGTGTCAACATAGCACGCCCTCAACTCACTAACCCTAACCATAAGTCTTTTGGAATGTGGGAGGAAACCGGAGCACCCAGAGGAAACCCACACAGAATTAGAATCTTATTTCTTACATCCATTTCACAACCTGAGGGAGTAATAATCTCCATATTGCATCTTCGTCGCTGTGTATAAGCAATAACGAAGGGAAATGTGGGAGGATATTGCCCTAACACTAAAATTGTATACATAATTGTTTTGCTTACAGTCAGATGTGCAATCAGATCAATGTGAGTTAATCAGTCCGATGGCCTGGTGGAAGGAGCTGTCCCTGAGCCTGTTGGTCCTGGCCTTAATGCTACGGTACCATTTGCCAGACACAAGAAGCTGAAACAGTTTGTAGTTGGGGTGGCTGGAGCCCTTGATGGTCCTCTGGGCCCTTTTTATGCACCTGCTGCCGTAAATCTCCTGACCAGAGGGAAGTTCAGATCCACATACGCCCTGAGCTGTCCGCGCCACTCTCTGCAGAGCCCTGCGATTCAGGGAAGTACAGTTCCCGTCCCAGGCAGTGACACAGCCAGTCAGGATGCTCTCGATGGTGCCCCTGTAGAAAGTCCTGATTTGGGGACTCAGTCACAGGAAGAATGTACAAATCTCATGGTTCCGACTGGCCGTTCCCCTTTAACACTTCTTTCTCCCTGATCATGCCCCAATTTCAGTCAATTGCTGCTAGTTACCCAATTACTGTACATCTGACCTTCATCAGAGACTGGGAAATAAATACGATGGCCACTCTCTCACAGGTTGCCCGTTCGTTGGTCAATTCTCCTGTGATACTTCGTTCCCTGTTCCGATTAGAACCGGTAGTTCTAAGTTCCGCTCTAGTTTCTAGAGAGTCCCTGTGAATCCCGTCTCCTTGTCAAGATTCCTCTGGTTTCCTGCTCTACGTTCAGGTCTACGCCAGCCTCCCCAACTGAGTTGACGTGCCAGTGTCCTGCAGTTGGGTTCTCCGCCGTCACCCCCGTGTAACAACAAACTTCATAACAGACTGCGAGAGGAATCGAACCCCAATCTTACAGCCAGCACAGTGAAGTGCTACACTACCCTCTAGCAGAGAATGGAGGGACATGGACCACGTGCAGTCAGAAGGGATTAAGGTCCATTCGCTTAATTAGTTTGGCACGACACTGTGGGTTCCTCTCTTACCCTTTTCTTCTCCTCACCTGCCCACTACCTCTTTCTCCCGTGGTCTTATCTCCTCTCTTATCAGACTCATCCTTCTTCAGCCCTTTACTCCTCCTCTCCTACAACCACCCATCCCCACCCCCATCAGCCCTTGATCCACTGCCAAGTGCCAAGAGGCAACTTTCCTAGCGGCCGGGATTCAGCTGAGGTGGGTGCAGTTGCTGAGGGGGATGTGGTTGTTGGCCTTCGTCGGACGCCCCACCACTCAATCCTTCAGTGCCAACTCACAGCCCACAAGCTGGAAGGAAGGTAAAGGCCATTCATCCTCTTGAATCTGTACTGACATTTAACAAGATCAGGGTTTGAGCAGCCTGCCCATCATCTGCAAACAACTGGACTTGTTTCTTAACAAGAGTAACTGCTTCCTTGTTAACAAGGAGTCCTGATCTGGTATGCAGTCTGGTATGCAGGCTCCAATGCAAAGGCTTCAGAGCAAAGGGTTTCCAACCTTGGATCCACAGACCCCTTGGTTAGTGGTAAGGGATCCATGG
The DNA here is from genome assembly GCF_048418815.1 of Hemitrygon akajei. Classification (NCBI taxonomy): domain Eukaryota; kingdom Metazoa; phylum Chordata; class Chondrichthyes; order Myliobatiformes; family Dasyatidae; genus Hemitrygon; species Hemitrygon akajei. The sequence continues at coordinate 12,471,918 of NC_133131.1, forward strand.
CATATAAAAAAAAGTTGGGAACCTCAACAGAGGTTATAGACTATAGACTGTAGTCTATGTTATAGACTATGGGCTATACACTCAGCCAGCTCCATCAGGGGCACAAGCCTCCCCATCAATGAGGACAGCTTCAAGAGGAGGTCCTTCGCAACCATCACTAAGGACCTTCCCCATCCAGGATGCACCCTCTTCACGTGACTCCTATTGGAGAGGAGTTACAGGAGCCTGGAGATCCACTTGGAACGGCTTTTCCCCCCTCTGTCATCTGTTCACCAAACCGCTACCCCTGCCTTGTTATTTGTCTTTTGCACTGGGTGTTTATTTTGCAACTTATCGCATTGTCCTACTGCCGCAAAGAAAAAAAAAACAAATTTGGCGACGTACGTCGGTGATAATGAGCTGATTCTGAAAGTCAGAAAGTTCTCGCTCTCTGTGCCATATTTCCAGATGGCATCAATCAGGGTTCAATTCCTGCTGCTGTCTGTAAAGAGGTTATACAATTACCCCGTGACCATGTGAGATTTCCTCCCACATTCCAAAGATGCTTTGGTTTGGGCATGGCACTGGAAGCTGGCCACAACACACCCTCGGACTGTGCAGGTTGTTGATTCCAGTGAAGCAGTTCACTCTGTGTTTTGGTGTACGTGTGACAAATAAAGCTAATCTTTAATCTTCAGCTACCTCTTAAACCATCTGGGAGGCATTGGAGAGACAGGCTGTCATCCCTGCAAGCACTCAAGCCTGCTTTACACAACATGTACAAGTGTGATTGTTCTGATTTACTATGGTCACTTTCTGGGTCTTGAACACTAATATTCATTCACGGACTGCGACCTGTAGCCCTATGGTTGAGATCTGCCTCTGTAAACCTTTCTGTCTCTCTGCCTCTCTCTCTACTTTCCTTGGCATAACCAGTCTCTTGGTCTTCCTTAAGTGGCCTGTATCTAGATATTGTTTACAAACACAAGAGATTCTGCAGATGCTGGAAATCCAAAGCAACACACACAAAATGCTGGAGGAACTTATCAGGTTAGGCCGTGTCTATGCTTCAGGCTGAGACCCTTCATCAGGACTGGAAAGGAAGCGGGAAGATGCTAGAATAAGAAGGGGAAGGAGGACAAGTGGGAAGGTGATAGGCGAAGCCAGGTGAGTGGGGAAGGGAAAATGAAGACAGAAGCTGGGAGGTGATAGGTGGAAGAGGCAAAGGGCTGAAGCAGAAGGAATCTGATTGGAGAGGAGAGTGGACCATGGGAGATAGGGAAGGAAGAGGGGCACCAGAGGGAGGTGATAGGCAGGTGAGGGGAAGAGGTACGAGATCAGAGTGGGGAAATAAAGAAGATGGAAAGGGAGGGAGAAAATAAAGGAAGTTGGAGATGTCGATGTTCATGCCATCGGGTTATAGGCTACCTAGATGGAAAATGAGGTGTTGCTCCTCCACCCCGAGAGTGGCCTCATCGTAGCCTCATTGTGGGACCAAACGTTATTTGGTGGTTCCTCTCATGAAGCAACAAGAGCCACGTTACCACACCCGCGATCTTGTTACTTCTGGTTTAGTCCACAAGGCACAGTGTACGAGATGGCTTTCGCATCTTGATTGTGGACAGGTCCACCCCAGGTTACACACTGCCTGCTCGATGTGCCTGGTGGATGCTCTGAAGATGGTTGATCAAGGCCTCAGTCACACACACACACTGGTTTGGTCATTCAAGCACACCAGCTCATACCCTGAGGCCAGTCTCGGAACTGGCTTCAAAGGCTTATGATCATGTTTACTGCTTTGCCAGACGAGTTCTCGGAATTTCCAGGAAATAGTGGCCTGCAGGGTGTTTGTGCTCCATCTGGATTCTGTTGGCTGAAGAACAGCAGATTTAAGGCATTTTTCAGCCTGGCTGTGCAAAGCCCAGAGACAGAGAAAATGCGAAGCAAGGGGAATCAGGAAAGGGGATCAAGAGGGAAGGTGGGTAGAACTCTCGATTGTAGGTGGGGGTTAAGTGGAGAAAGGTGAAAGACCTCTTCCTGCTCTTAGTCTCTGGGAGCAAGTTTTTCACACAGTGGGTGGGAGTTATGTGGGATGAGCTGCCGGAGGAGATGGAAGATGTTGGCACAATTATATCATATAAAAAACGTTTGGGCAGGTAAATGGACATGAAAGGTTCAGAGGGAAATGAAGGCGAGTGGAACTAGTGAACACAAGTGTCTTGGTTGGCATGGGCCGAAGGGCTTGTTTTCAAATGGTTTCCCTTACAATTCAGATTCCAAAGGTACATGTACAAACAAGCCGGATGAACTCAGCAGGTCGGGCAGCATCCGTTGAAACGAACAGTCGACGTTTCGGGCCGAGACCCTCGTCAGGAGGGTCCTGACAAAGGCCGACCTGCTGAGTTCGTCCAGCTTGTTTGTATATTCTGCATTCTGTTGTTGCTTTTCTCTTTGCATTACCCTAATATATTTATGTTAAAATATTCTACAAGGAAGGCAAGAGCAAAGTTTTACACTGAACCTTCATACACAACAATAAACCGATTACCCACTGAAATCCCTGAACTCACCCTCCAACATAACTGTGGTCATATCTTCATCAGAAGCCGCTGGTGCTCCAGAGGTGGCAAACCATCGCCTTCTCCAGGGGCTTCTAAGGAAGGGTAATAATTACTGACCTTGTCAGATCGCAAAATACAAAATAACCAAAGGGCACACCTGGGTTACCCTGCAACACTGAGAATGAGGGAGGAGTCGTAAACCCTTGCACAAAGAACACTACAGCACAGTCCAGACCCTCTGGCTCACGATGTTGTGACGGCCTTCAACCTCCTCTGAGATTAGTCTAACATTTCTCATCGGCAGAGGCCTTCATATCTCTATCATCCGTGTACCTATCTACGAACCTCTTACATGCCCCTAATGTATTTGTCTCTACCACCACCCCTGGCAGTGTGTTCTAGGCACCCACCACTCTGTGTAAAAAAAAAAGTCCTCCTACACTTTCCAATCACCTTAAAGCTATGCCCTCTCGTATCAGCCCTTTCAGCCCTAGTGGAAAGTCTCTGGCTGTCCATTCAACCTATGCCTCTCATCATCTTGTACAATTCAGGCCACCTCTCATTCTCCTTCACTCCAAAGGGAAAAGCCCAAGCTCGCTCAACCTATCCTCATAAGGCATGCTCTCTCAGCCAGGCAGCGTCCTGGTAAAACTCCTCTGCACCCTCTCCGAAGCCTCCACGTCCTTCCTATAATGAGGTGGCCAGAACTAAACAGGACACCAAGTGTGGTCTAACCACCGTTTTATTGAGGCTTTTGCACTCAGTCCCTCAACCAACGAAGGCCCACGAACCACTTGCCTTCTTAACCACCCTACGAACTTGCATGGTGACTTTGAGGGATCTCTGCCCTTGTCACTCACAGGCACTTTCAATGCTCCCTTGTCTGAATTAAGCAAGCGCAACAGGCAACCTTCCTCTGCTAAAAAATCCCCCACTATACCTTCCTCCAAACACTTTCAAATTATGCCCCGTCCTATTAGCCATTTGAGCCCTGAGAAAAAGTTCCTGGCTGTTCACTCAGTCTATGCCTCTTACCATCTTGTAACGACGGGATTGTACAAGATACAGTGGGGCGTTGTTTCACTTGGGTATCTCTGTAACTTCAGCTGTGGTTTCACTCTAACGGTGAGGTGAGTGTGGAGAGGTCTTTGGTTTGTGATGCTGCATCTACAGTGCAGATGCTGGCCTGAATCCAACCAGGTGTCAGCTACAGCTTAGTGGGTTGAACTCTTGATTCTGAGTCAGAGGTTTGTGGGTTCAAGTCTCGCTCCACATAATTGGGTGTAAGCACGAAAGCCGATACTCTGTTACTGAGACTAACAGAGCTCTCAATTACTAGTTACAGAGCTGAAGCCAGTGTTAGAGTGGGGAGTTCAGGCTCCAGCTTAAAGAGAGGTGAAAGCTCTATGTGGATATTATTGTTTAATCTTTCTTTCGTCCTTTCTTATTGGCACAGTTAATGCAATGGGGAGCCCAGGCAGGATAGAGGTGTGTTCAAAACATTCAAGGTACTTCCATTATCAAAGAATTTGTAAATTATACAACCTTGAGATTTGTTCGCTTGCAGGCAGTCGCAAAGCAAGGAACCCGAAAGAACGCAATAAAAAAAATAAAGACCAACCGCCAATACGGACAGAAGAAGCAAAAAAAACAAATCGTGCAAACAGTCAACACGAGCGACAATAACGGCATTCCAAACCAAACTGAGTCCTTAGATCCGAACCCTCCCCTGGGTCGGGGGAGTTGGACGCGATCTCAATGGCTCTCCGCACGGCTTTAGACCACCTGGACAACACAAACATCTACGTCAGGATCCTCGTGCAGGATTCCCTAAAGGTTAACTTGCACATTGACTCTCTCGTGAGGAAGGCAAATGCAGTTATCATTCATTTCAAGAGCACTAGAATATATAGCAAGGATGTAATGCTGAAGGTTTAGAAGGCATTGGTTGGACTGAACTTGGGGTATTGTCAGCAGTTTTAAGCCCCCTATCTAAGGAAAGATGTGCTAGCATTGGAAAGGATCCAAACGAGGTACGCGAGATTAATTCAGGAAATGAAAGGATTACATACGAGAAGCATTTGAAGGCTCTGGCCCAGATTTTAGAAGAATGGGGGGGGGGGGGGATCTGATTGGAATCTATCAAATTTTGTAAGGCCTAGATAGAGTGGATGTGGAGAGGACATTTTCTTTGGTGGGGGAGTTTAGGACCAGAGGGTACAGCCTCAGAATAGAGGGATGTCTATTGAGAACATAGATGAGGTGAAATTTCTTTCACCAGAGGGAGGTGACTCCGTGGTATTTGTTGTCACAGGTGGCTGTGGAGGCCAGGTCTCTACATGCACTTAAGCTGGAGGTTGATAGGTTCTTGATTAGTCAGGCATGAAAAATTATGGGGAAGAAGGAGGAGAATTGGTTTGAGTGGGAAATAGATCAGCCCTGTTGAAAAGACGGAACAGTCTCAATGAGCTGAATGGCCTAATTTTGTGCCTATGGCATATGCTCCTGGGTGGTTGGCGTCCTTAATGATGGATGCTTTCTTCTTGAGGAATCGCCTTTTGAACATGTCCTTGATGGCGGGGAGGCTAGAGCCCATGGCTGAACTTACATTCTTTTGTAGTTTTTTCCCATCCTGCAGTTTGGCCTCTCCGTACCAGAGAGTGATGCAACCAGTTACAATGCTCTCCTCGGTACATCTGTAGAAGATTTTCTGGAGTTTTCTACATACTAGGGGAAACTTACAGCGGTTAATTAGAGTAAACAGTTGATAATTGACTTCAGGAGATCAAAGGACAGAGTACACACCCCCCTCCATATACATGGAGAGGCAGTGGAAAGTGTGGAACTCCTTGGAGTTATGTTGTCAAAGCAGCTGACATGGACCACCAACACCTCGACGCTTGTAAAAAAGGCACAACAAAGACTCTTCTTCCTCAGAAAGCTGAAACAGGTCAAACTCCCACAAAAGTTGTTGCTTAACTTCCACAGAAACACAATTGAAACCATCCTGACCAACATCGCCACAGTGTGGTATGTTAGCTGCACAGCCACTGAGCGACAAGACCTGCATCGCGTGGTGAAGGCGGCCCAGCGAATTGTCAGGTTGGAGCTCCCAGGACTGGACACCGTCTATTCCAGCAGACTCAGGAGGAAAGCAATCAGCGTAACCAGAGACACCACACACCCCGGCCACTCCCTGTCTGACCCGCTGCCGTCCAGCAAAAGGTTCAGGACACTAAAAACCAGAACAAATAGACTGAGGAACAGCTTCTACCCCAGAGCTGTGGCCTCCATCACACCACTCCCACAGAACAATGACTGGAACTGTGAGCACACACAAGGAATCAAATACTTGCACTAACGGCACTTTGTGCATTACTGTGACATTCTGGTGCTGCTGTAACTTATTTTCTGCTACTTATCTATTTAATACCGTTTTTCTATTACTGTCTTGTTTTTATCTACCGCTTTGTTTGATTGCCTGAGAGGAAGCCAAACAAGAGTTTCATTGTACCTGTGTATAATGACAATAAAGATCATTCAATTCAATTCAAATGTTTTGGGCCGAAACCCTTCAGCAGGACCGGGAAAAAGAGATTGGAAGTCAGAGTAAGAAGGTGGGGGAGGGGGAGGAAGAAGTACAATGTGGTAGGTGATTGGTGAATCCGAGAGAGGGGAGCCGGGTGAAGTAAAGAACTGGGAAGTTGATTGGTGAAAGAGAAAAAGGGCTGGAGAAGGGGGATTCTGATAGGAGAGGACAGAGGTCATGGAAGAAAGGTAAGGGGGAGGAGCCCCAGAGGGAGGTGATGGGCAGGTAAGGAGATAAGTTAAGAGAAGGAAATGGGAATGGGGAATGGTGAAGGAGAAGGGGGTTGGGAAATTTACTGGAAGTTCAAGAAATCGAAGTTGGAGGCTACCCAGACATAATGTAACATAGTGGCTCTGCTTGGTGTGTCATAATACTGTCTGGAGTTCATTTCACAAGGGACTCCATTTATAGTCGCACTTGGAACAGGGGGAATTATTTAACTATTGCAACATCTCCTCTGAGGTATTTTCATAAATGAAACAAAAATTAGTTAAGGGCAATATGCTAACAAAGCTGGGATTGTGAAATGGAAAATGAAAAACACTGGAAATACCCCGATGTTCAGGCTGCATCAGAGGAGAAAGAAACATGAGTTAATCCTCCGGATTCATGACTTTTCATCAGGTCTGGAAGAAGTTGGACCTGAGTAAGTTTTGAAACGCAGACATAGGGTGGGGCGGACAGGATGTGGAAGAAAGTAAAATTGTGTAGAGGGAAGAAAGCAGAAGAGATTAGACAATTAAATCAGAATCATGTTTTTTATCACTGACATATGGTGTGAAATTGTTTGGCAGCACCAGTACAGTGTCAGACATAAAAATAATTATAAAGTACACAAATAAATAAGTAGCTCAAAAGATGAATAATAAGGTTGTGTTAGTGGGTTAAAGGACTGATCAGAAATCTGCGAAGATGTTCTTAAAATGTTGAGTATGTGTTCATCAGGCTCCTCAGCCTCCTTCCTGATGGTAGAAGTTTAAAGAGGGCATATCCGGAATGGAGAGGGTCCTTAATGAGGGATGCTGCCTCATGAGGCAACAACTCTTGAAGATGTCCTCCTTGGTGGGGAGGATTCGAGCTGGTGAGTCTGCAACCCTCTGTGCCACGATTGTGTAGCGGTTAGCACGACGCCATTGCGTCTTGGGGTGTTGGAGTTCGGGTTTGTTTCCAACACTATCTGTGAGGAGTTTGTACATTTCCTCCCCGTGACAGCGTGCGTTTCCTCCCACAGTCCAAAGACGTACTGGTTAGTGGGTGAATTGGTCATTGTAAATTGTCCTGTGATTAGGCCGGGGTTAAAAAGGTGGGTTGTCGGGCGGCACCGTTCATTGTGCTGGAAGGGCCTGGTCCGCACTGTATCTCTAAAGAAACCCTTCTGCGGCCTCCTGTGATCTCGTGCATTGGAGCCTTCATACGAGCCGGTGATGTAACCAGTCAGAATCCTCTCCACAGTACATCTGGAGAAACTTCCAGATCTCCCCAAACTCCTAATGAAGTAGAAGTTCCAGTAGATGGCACAAGGAGACACCAGGGGCTAGTTTAACTGGAATAACTCAGGGTTGAGGCGAGAAGGTTGTCCTGTGCCTATTCAGAAAATAAGGTGCTGTTCCTTAAGTTAATGTTCAACATGAATCAGAATCAGAATCTGGTTTATTATCACTGACATATATCATGAAATGTGTTGTTTTGCAGCTGTACGTATATTATATATAGCTGCATATATCTTTTTTTTATTTCTTATATTTAACGTGTAATTTCACTCAACTTCAATTGCCCCATTATTGAAATGCTCTCACAACCCATGGACTCACTCTCAAGGACTCTGCATCTCATGTTCTTGACATTTATTGCCTATTTATTTATTATTATTATTTAGTTGTTTTTATATTTACACAGTTTGTTGTCTTTTGCACTCTGGTTGAGCAACCAAGTTGGTGCAGGTTTTCACTGGATTCTATTACGATTATTATTCTGTTATGGATTTATTGATCGTGCCTGCGAGAAAATGAATCTCAGGGTTGGATATGGTAACAGATACATACCTTGATAATAAATTTACCTTGAACTTTGAACTTTACACACATATATATTTTATTAATTAACTTACATAAAATAAGTTGTGCAAAATGAGAGCAGTAATAGTGAGGTAGTGTTCATGGGTTTGTTGTCCTTTCAGGAATCTGATGGCTCTTTCCTGGTGGGAGTAATGAGAAGAGGACATGTTCTGTATAGGATAGTGGAGGATTCTGAGGGTGAAGATATCAGAATGGGCATGAGAAGGGATGAATTATTAAAAATGCAAGTGTTCTGAAAAATCAAGAGAAGTGGGAAGAACGAGGGAGACTTGGATGCCGTCTTGGAGCAGCTCTACTGATTATGTGGTTCACTGTTCTGAGCCTTGATGTATCCAGCTCCCCGACACTAGGCCAATGCATCCACCAGCTGTCTGGACTCTCTTCCACGTGCTTAGTGCTGAAACACTGCCCTCGACATTGTGTTTCCTTCCTCACTGTTGGCTCACGTTGCTGATTCTCTTTGAGCTGGAGCCGGTGGATTTGGCTGCAGACATAAACACTGAGAGCGGAGTGAGGGCGGCCGGGGCAGCACGGGAACTGCAGCAGCCTGGTCCTCCCAGGAGCAGATGGTCAAACAGTGGGCGGGCTGGGAAGCTTCAACCAGCATACACTCTTGAACATGCAGATCACAAGAGGCCCCTGATGTTTGAGATCTTTTGAAGAGATCTGGTGCTGGGACAAACCTCACATTGCAGGCATAACTTTCGAGGATGCTGCCTAGATTGAGGGCCTCAGTTATAGGGAAAGGTTGGATAGGTTAGGACATCATTCCCTGGAGCAGAGGAGAATGAGAGGCAACTTGATAGAGGTATAAAAAAAACTATGAGGAGAATAAACAGGGTAAATGCAAGTAAGTTTTTTTTCAGTAAGACTGGGTGAGCCCTGAACTAGAGGTCAAAGGTTAAAGGTGAGAGGCAAAACATTTAAGAGGAACCTGAGGGGGAATTTCTTTGCTCAGAGGATGGTGAGAGTATAGAATGAGAGGCCAGTGGTAGTGGCAGATGCAGGTTTGATTTCAATCTTTAAGATTCATTTGGATAAGTATACAGGGTCAAAGGCATGGGCCAAGGTCAATGGGACGAGGTGGCATAACAGTTCACTGTGGACTATATGGGCTGACGGGAGTGTTTCCGTGCTCCAGTACTCTATGACCCTATATTGCACAGGCCATTCAGTCCATCTAGTCTCTCCTCCTGTTAACATGCAACATCAGCTTCCTGGAGCAAATTTTGTGATCTATGTAAACATGTATGGAGTTCCCAACTCAGTAAAGAAGCAGTAATATTTTTGCTGGAGATTGGGGCAGCACAGTAGCGTAGTGGTTAGCACAACGCTTTACAGTACCAGCGACCTGGGTTCAGTTCCCACCGCCGTCTGTAAGGAGTTTCTATGTTCTCCCCGTGACCGCATGGGTTTCCTCCGGGTGCTCAGGTTTCCTCCCACGGTCTGAGGACGTACCAGTTGGTAGATTGTAAATTGTCCTGTGGTTAGGCTAGGGATGAATCAGAGGTTGTTGGGTGGCGAGGCCTGAAGGACTGGAAGGGCCTATTTTCAAATCAACTTAAATCAAATCAAATCAAGTTTAATTATCATTCAACTGTACATAGATACAGCTGAATGAGACAGTGTTCCTCTGGGGCCAAGGTGTAAAACGTTCAAAAATAATAAGTAAAAAAATACATAGTCACACAAAAAAAACACAGATCGATGAGCAGTGTCACGCTGATGTTCCTGGCAATCCGGCCTGACATTCCACTGATCAAACACTGGAGGGCAGCACTGATGGGAGAGGCCAGTCCCCAACCTGGTCTGCAGCAGGCAAGCTGGCCATTTGAGGCCTAGTCTTGGCAACAGCTGAGGCCACACTGCTCCCACACCACCTGTCTCACCACCAGATAAGGGAATCAAAGCCTGCAGCATCTTACATTATCAACGTCCAACAGAGCCTTGCGATTGCGTGAGAAATGTCCAGGACAATTGCCCACGGTTACATTTCCTGCCGTCTTCATGCACCAACTCTGATGCGTTCGAGCAGCAGGCAGCGATGTGGTCTGCACCCAGATCAGCTCCTTTGAACCCAATCCAGTTTCTCCAACACACCTGCCAGCTCCTCTGACCCGCCGGCTGGCTCCTCCTTCTCCTGCATGCTGGCTGGTTCCTCCTGCGACACACTGGCTGGGCTACTCTGATCAACGAGAAGCTCACTGATGCGGTAGACCTCTTGTACCAAAATTCTTATAATCCAGTATGGTCTAGTAATCATAAAAAAAACACATTTAACAAAGGAACAAACACCTTTGGTTGGCCTCTGAGAGACCACTGCGTCTGAACGCACTGCCGTCCTACCGGAAATATTTTGGGCTACATCTCAATAAATAAAACTTTTAAAAAAAAAGATACAAGCAGAGCAGAACAATCAGTCAGGAGCTCGACTATCGCCTTCAAAAGCCAAATGGACGTGAGGGGCATTGGCTTGACATCAGGAAGACTCAATGCTCAGAGTCAGGTCTGTCTGCAGGTTGAAGTTTCACCCCCATGTAGACTTGTTCCCCAGCTCTGTACCATCCTGTCCCTTCGCTTTGAGTCACCTCCTCCTCAATAACATCACTGGGATTCAATGATGTTTCAACAGTCATGTACAGAACCCAGAAATGACTCAGTGAAAGGCAGTGCAGCCTACACACAGACACCTTGCAGACAAATGCTGAATACTACGCAGGGATTAGGAAGCGCTCCGCTGTCCTCTCATCTCCCGGTCTTCAGGCCTGGCATATTGTTACTTACTTCAGGTGGACATGGCTGGTTAATCGTAAAGAACCTGGGTCTGTCACCTTACTTGGCAGAACTTTCCAGAACGTCCATCACTTTACAAGAGCTACACCTCTTGACGTCAATCATTTGTCAGCAAAGTCATTTCCAACAACCTTTTCAAGTCTGTGGTGGAAATTCTGCATTCACCTGCCAACCCGCAAGCCTCTCTTTGGCTGTGATCAAACTAAGATTAATTTTGGGCTTTTTGTCGTAATCAGAGCTCCGTGACTTTAGGAGACTGGGTCTTTGTAACTGCACGCCGTGCCAGACTGCGACTGGTGCCCCGTGAAAGGTGGGTAAATGCCATCATTCATCTCCTTGTAAGCAATGCCCCAAGAGGTCTGCAGCTGGCAGCATCTGACTCTGTGTTCACTGGGGACTGGCGAGAGGGTGTTGGACAGGAAACCAGAAGCATGGTTTCAGGGTAAAAGGCTCTTTATGTAAGACTCCACACTCATTGCTAACCTGACGCCTGTTCATCTAGGGCAGGGGTGTCAAACTCATTTTAGGTCACAGGCCAGATTGAGCAAAATGCAGCTTCATGCGGGCCGGATCAGTCGGACACGTGCGAACGCAGCTTTCGTTGCCTCCGTTTTTTCAGCCTGCTTTCATGTGTCTCAGTCTCTGCTATAACTACAAAGTGTTTCACTTTACAAATTCCGTTTCTTATGAAGAAGACTGCTGAGCAAGACTGCCAAATAAACACTAAAAACCCTGAAAACCTGGTACCTGAATAAACTCAGCATTAACCATATCATACGCCATAGGAGCTTCGATTACTGGGGCCAGCTTTAATAGTAATTAGATATTATCTTGCGGGCCAAAGATAATTCCACCGCGGGCCGGATTTAGCCCGCGGGCCTTGAGTTTGACATATATGATCTAGGGCTTTCTCCCACCACCTCCCACTTCACGACCATCCTGACCTTGACCGCCACCCTGGGACCCTCCCTAACCCCATTCTTTCCTCTGATTTCCCAAAGGCACCCCTTCCTTTGATCCTCCCATGACCAAGACAAGAGGCCAATCCCTCCACCAGGTGCAAGGCAGAAACAGCCCGCTCACCTCAGGTGCAAGCCCTGGACTTCATCAACCCAAGACACAAACACTAATTCCCCCCCATTCCCCCATCCACTCCTTCACCCAAGACTCAAGACATGAACCTTCTTCTCCCTCCCAATCCATGCCAAAGCCCCAATTCTTCCCGAACACCTTAAGATTAGCTTTATTTGCCACATGTACATCGAAACATGGAAATATACAGTGAAATGTCTTGCTTGCGTCGACGACCAGCGCAGTCTGAGAACGTTCCGGGGCAGTGTGCAATTGTCAACGTGCTTCCAGTGCTAACATAGCATGCTCATAACTTGCTAACCCTAAGAGATGTAGAATACAAGAGTAGGCTAAGGCCTCATCATGAGTATTGTCAGCAGTTTTGGGCTCCTTATCTGAGAAAGGACGTGATGGCATTGGAGAGGGTCCAGAGGAGGTTCACAAGGATGATTCAGGAATGAAAGGGTTATCATACAAGGAATGTTTGATGGCTCTGGGTCTGTACTCGCTGGAATTTAGAATGATGAGGGGGGATCTCATTGAAACCTTTTGAATGTTGAAAGGCCTAGACAGAGTAGATGTGGAAAGGATGTCTCCCATGGTGGGAGAGTCTAGGACAAGAGGGCACAGCCTCAGGATAGAGGGGCGCCCTTTCAAAACAGAGATGCAGAGAAATCTCTTCAGCCAGAGGGTAGTGATTTTGCGGAATTTGTTACCACAGGCAACTGTGGAGGCCAGGTTGTTGGGTGTATTTAAGGCAGAGTTTGATAGGTTCTTGGTTGGACACAGCATCAAAGGTTACGGGGAGAAGGCCAGAGAATGGGGCTGAGAAGGGAAGAAAAGGATCAGCCATGATTGAATGGCAGAACAGACTCGATAGGCGAAATGGCCTAATTCTGCTCCTTTGTCTTTGGACTGTGGGAGGAAACCAGAGCTCCCAGAGGAAACCCTTGTGGTCATGGGGAGCATATACAAACTCCTTGCAGACAGCAGCAGGAATTGACCCCTGATTGATTCTAGAGCTGACGCGATAAAGCGTTGCGCTAACTGCTAAACCACTGAGATACCCGTCCCTGACAAACAACAAACTTCACAATGTATGCGAGTGATAATACACCAGATTCCGATTCTGATTCTGAACACAATTCCTAAACCCAGCCACAGTCCCAACATAAGTCCTGTTCACTTGATCGATAGGTCTTGGGCCTTGACTCAGCTGAAGGTGCCAAGGATTGAAACAGCTAGGATTAACAGTTACCGATCACCAACATTTTCATCAGTTTACGTCGCACTGGCATCTCAGTATGCCAGTGCATCAAGTTCCTGATGCGGGCTGAGTTTGATGTCCTGCCTAGTCCAGCGAGTCTTTTTTGCTCGGGGCAAAAGTGAGGCACTATCATGTCCTCTCTGCCCTGGCAGTGGGACTCTGGAACGTATCGTCAGCAGCTGCCTAAAATCTCTGTGAGAAGGCTGCTGCCACTGGTGGCATGACCAGGTGCTGAAGGCAGTGGCAGAAAGTATCTGCTCGGCCACTACCGAGGTGGTAAGCACCTCCGCCAACCCAGAAAGGGCACTGCCTTTGTCAAAGCTGGAGACCAACCACGGCCTCAGCCCAGATCTCCAGCAGGCTTGTTTGCCACGGCGTCTGACTGGCAACTGGAAGTTAATGAGTTCAACTTCATTGCGTCACCATTTCTGAGGCCTGACATGGCCATCTGTCAGAAAGTCAAAACGGTGGTCATGGTAGAGATGACAGTTCCTTGGGAAGACCAGATTGAGGAGGCATTTGAGCGTAAGAAAGCCAAATACCAGGAGCTGGTAGAGCGGTGCCAGGGACAGGGGCGGAGGGCACGATGTGAGCCTATAGAGGTGGGGTGTGGAGGCTTTGCTGGGTGCTCACTCTGCAGAACCTACTCTCTCCTTCGCATTATGGGGCCGCGAAGAAAAGAGCTTTCCTGACCGTCACAGATGCCTGTGGATCAACAGGTGAACCAGTGCTGCTGGGACCCGGTCAACCCTGGTTGAAACCACCCGGTGACCGCAGGTTACATCACCGATGATGAGCCTCAGCATCATTTTCTTCAGCCCGTCTTTGTAGTGTACCTAGAATCCATGGTCTGAGTCACAGTTTCCGTAAAGTACAAGGCAATCTGGAGACATTCTGAACAAACAGAGTTCGTGTGTGCAGGCAGACCTGGGAAAACAGCGTGTGAAACTTCTATCGTGTCAGCAGTCTCTGTAGCAACGCATGCACACCCTGCAAGTCATACCCATATCACGTCCCACCTCGCAATCCCAAAATGACTACCACTGATTCATAAGCTCTGTTCTACCGACCCTGATTTCCTCAGACTGGCACTCCGCTTCATGTATTCACGGAGTCTACGATCACTTGAGAACATCTGTCTCCTGCTTCAGCAGGGAGAATAAACACAAGGGTAAAGCTTTCTCCACAGGGGCAAGGCTCACTGGTTCTCATCTGCACGTGAACACTGAGTACAGAAAGGTCTGGATTGAGCAGATAAGTAAATTAGAACTGAGCTGTGGAGGAATTCCTTCAGCCGGAGGGTGAGAAATCTGTGGAATTCATTGCCATAGACAGCTGTGAAGTCCAGGTCATTGGATGTATTTAAGACAGGTTTCCTGATTGGTAAAGGGGCTAAGGGTTGCAAGGACAAGGTGGGAGAACAGTTGAAAAAAAACATGCGTGATTGAATGGGGAAGCAGACATGATGGGCCAAATGGCCTAATTCTGCACCTACATCTATGGCCTTGCCTGGAGGACAGTTTCTGAGTTCCACACCCCTTTGCCTTTCATACTGTTCAACAGAACAAAGGGGAAGTGACTGACTATCAGTTATAACGGCTCCTGGCCTTCACAAGGGGCAAGATGCATGGACAAGGCCAGTGAAGATGGAGCACAGAGTGGGATGGACTCCCTACCCTTCCATACCCTGGGATCCGCGGAGCACCCCGCCGGCAGGAGCTGCGGCTGTCTCACAACTCACGTGATCCTGGTTCAGTTCCAGCCTCTGGCGCTGTGGGGACCCTCCACATTCTCCTCCAGGCAACGTTGACCACCACGGCCTGTCCCGGGGTTGGAGACCTGCCTGTGCGGGTGGGTCGAAGGGTGGAAAAGAGACTCGTTCAGCGAGTATGCCGTATTGGTGCCTGAATGTGTGGTGACACCGTGTGCTGCTCCAAAATCATATTCTGGGCTGTGTTGGTTGTTGATGAATGCACATGATTTATTTCACTGTATGTATCTGAATCTAATTTCCCCCCAGAGTATGCTAGTTTCCAAAGATGAGCTGGTTGCCAGGTTAATCAGCTACCCCCTGGTGTGGGTGGTAGGTGGGAGAAGTAGGGGCAGTGCAAGAGAGAGGGAATTAAGTAGAGGAAAGGGATTGATGGTGTTGCTTTGAGAGCCAGCATAGATTTGATGGACTGAAGAGCCTGTGTCTTTATAATGAGGAGAAACATGAAAATAAAACAGAATAGAGCCAGTAATTCTCACTGGAATGGCTGTGTCGTTGTTGCAGAAGGGATATTATTTCACATGGTCACACACTGACCCTAACCTCCAGCAATCCACCTTGCCCTCACCCATTGCTTTCATCATACTCCTCTTAACCCCATGCATGGCCACCATCTCATACCCCTTTCAGGAAACTAGTCGCTTGCATTGTCTGAGGCACTCTAGACTTTTTATGGGGCCTCCACAGAGCCCTGAACTCAACATCATTGAGATGGTCTGGGGCTACCTACAGAGACTGGAGCAAGCGAGACAGACAGAGTCTGCGGAAGAACTGTGGCAAGCTCTCCCAGATGCTTGAAGCAGCCTACCAGCCGATTTTCTTATAAAACTACAGCAGTGTACCGAAGAGTATTGATGCAGCTTTAAAGGCAAAGGGTGGTTACACCAAATATTGATCTGATTTAGTTTTTCACTGTTTACTGCTCTTTATTGTAATTTTTTTTGATATTTACAAACTTTTCATTTCATTATTTTTGAAAGCATCTCCGCTTTACAGAATTATTTTTACATGATCTGCACTGTATCATAAGCTCATATCGGTGAACAAGTGACACTGTACAAAAAGTAAGTGTTGGATCTTGATACTTTTGTGATCCAAAGGCTGGATCTTTAAATAAATTTATGTGTTTTGAGATACAGCGCAGAACAGACCCTTCCGGCCCAGCAATCTACATACTTAACCCTAGCTTAATCACAGGATAATTTACAATGACCAACTAACCTGCTAATGGGTACATGTTTTGGAAAGTGGGAGGAAACCAGAGCTTTGGCCACTACCTCACTTTTTTAAATATACAGTATTTCTGTTTATGCACATTTTTTAATAATCTATTCAATATATGTAACTGATTTACTTGTTTATTTATTATTATGTTTTATTTTATTTTATTTTTTTTCTCTCTCTGCTGGATTATGTATTGCATTGAACTGCTGCTGCTAAGTTAACAAATTTCACATCACATGCCGGTGATAATAAACCTGATTCTGATTCTGAAACCAGAGGAAACCCACGCACTCAAAAGAAGGTTGTACAACCTCCTGACAGATGGTTTCGGAATAGAAGTACAAACTCCAATGCCCCTAGCTGGGAAAGCGTTGTGCTAACTGCTACGCTGCTGATCGCTGAGAACTCCGAGTTCATTGGTCTGAACATCACCAATAGCCTCTGCTGATCTAACCGCGTTGACGTCACAGCAGAGAAAGCTGAGGAGGCTAAAGGAATTCGGCACGTCCCCCGTTGACTCCTACCGACTTTTATCGGAGCACCTGAGAAGGTGTTATGTCTAGATGAATCACACACAAAGTGCCGGAGGAACTCAGCAGGCCAGGCAGCATCTATGGAGAGAGTACAGTCGACGGTGTGGGGATGAGACCATTCATCTGGACACTTTATGTCCAGATGCTTCAGGGCTTGGTACTGCGGCTGTTCTGCAAGTGACTTCAGGAAACCGCGGAGAGCCATTGTCACAAGTCAGCACATCACAGGAACCAACCTCCCCCCCGTGGACTCTGCCCACACTTCTTGCTGCCTCGGTAAAGCAGCCATCTTAATGAAAGACCCCACCCACCCTGGACATTCTCTCTCCTCCCCTCTCCCACTGGGCATAGGATATAAAAGCCTGAAAAACATGTACCACCTGGCTCAAGGACAGCTTCTACCCTGCTGTGATCAGGCCTATTGAATGATAGTGCCCTCACAGTCCTCCTCATTATAATCTTGCACTTTGTCATTTACGCGCACAACACTCCTTCTGTAGTTTTTACTCTTTATTCTGCGTTATCATCATGTTACCTTATTCCAGCTCAATATACCGTGTAATAATTTGATCTGTATATGCAAGGGTGGCAGGGTGGAGATACGTCTCGACCAAAGGAGGTGTAAGGCGCTCTTTCCCTCCGCTAGCCTGCAGGTCACCCTTGGGCAAGGTGTAGCACCTAGTTTACCCCCCAATCAGGGTCAGGTGGAGGACGGTCGTATGAGCGGTCGGTGCAGATCACAAATCCTGGTCACGCGACCACTGACGCCAGGCAGACAATCTCTGAAGAGTAGTGACAATGGCTTGGGGGGTGGGGGTATCACCCATCTTGTGAAGACACTGCCCAGAAGAAGGCAATGGCAAACCACTTCTGTAGAAAAATTTACCAAGAACAATCATGGTCAAAGACCATGGTTGCCCACGTCAGAGGATACAGCATATAATGATAATGGTGAAACAGCATGCAAGAAAAGATTTTCACTGTATCTTATAATAATAAGACCATAAGATATAGGAGCAGAATTAGGCCATTTGGCCCATCAATGCTGTTCAGCTATTTCATCATGGCTGATGCAATTGTCCTCTCAGCTCCATTCTCCTGCCTTTTCCCTGTATCACTTCATGTCTTGACTAAAAGTAATAAACACATTTGAGTAGGTTTTTAATAAATAGTAATGACGAAATTTCAGTAGATTTTGTTGTGTGGGGAAAATTCAGTTCAGTTCAAGGCATGCCCAGATCAGCTGTGAAGCAGCAAATCCAACATGTATCTGCTAGTATATCTGACAGTAACAGCCTTGGGCTACAGAGCAGGAAGGGTGGCTGATAAATCTCCTGATCCCAGAGTATCTTGGACAACTCTTAAAAGGAAAGCAACATTCATTTTGAATGAGAAATGAGTTCAGATAGTTGCAGGACAAATTATGGGAAGAGGGAGGTGGTGAGCATGTCCTTTCCATAGTCAAGTCAAGTTTATTGTCATTTAACTGTATAGAGAACATACACATATATATGATCAAACGAGATGTTTCTCCGGACCAGGCTGTAAAGCACAGTAGTATATGTAACACACATATAGCACTCAATAACTTTAGAAAGTGAGAATTATATCTACAAATAGGACACTCAAAGCTGCTGCGCAGGTTGACTCTGTGGTTAAGAAGGCACACGGTGCACTGGCCTTCATCAACCATGAGATTGAGTTTAAGAGCCGAGGGGTAATGTTGCAGCTATATAGGACCCTGGTCAGACCCCACTTGGAGTACTGTGCTCAATTCTGGTCGCCTCACTATAGGAAGGATGTGGAAGCCATGGAAAGGGTGCAGAGGAGATTTACAAGGATGTTGCCTGGATTGGGGAGCATGGCTTATGAGAATAGGTTGAGTGAACTTGCCCTTTTCTCCTTGGAGCGACGGAGGATGAGAGGTGACCTGATAGAGGTGTATAAGGTGATGAGAGACATTGATCATGTGGATAGTCAGAGGCTTTTTCCCAGGGCTGAAATGGCTAGCATGAGAGGGCACAGTTTTAAGGTGCTTGGAAGTAGGTACAGAGGAGATGTCAGGGGTAAGTTTTTTACTCAGAGAGTGGTGAGTGCGTGGAATGGGCTGCCGGCGACAGTGGTGGAGGTGGATATGATGGGGTCTTTTAAGAGGCTCCTGGATAGGTACATGCTTGGGGGTATGGCTATGGGTAACCCTAGGTAATTTCCAAGGTAAGGACATGGTCGGCACAGCATTGTGGGCCGAAGGGCCTGTACTGAGCTGTAGGTTTTCTATAAATGAATTATGCATAAATAAACAAAGTAAAGTGCATAAATTAAATATTGTAGGGTACAGTACAGATTATCTGGTGACACTTCGAATGCGATGTAGTAGGGAGTTCGGAATGGCCTGAAGGAAGAAACTGTTTCCCATTCTGACCGTTCTTGTCTGTGCATCGGAGTCTCCTGCCTGATGGTAGAAAGTCAAAGAGGATGCTGGATGGATGGGTGGGATCCTGAATAATATAAGGGCCCTGTGTACGCAGTGCTCCTGATAAATGTCCACAATGGATGGTAGGGAGACCCATATGATCCCTCGGCTGTCCTCACAGTCTGGTCCAATGCTCGGCTGCTCCCACACCAGATGGAGATGCAGCTTGTCAGGACGCTTTCAATGTTGCTTCTATAAAATTCAGTTAGGATCGGGGGTGGAGGCTGAAGCCTCGTTTGCCTCAGGAAGTGGAGGCTTTGCTGATGCCTTCTTATTCAGTGAGGTCATAGAACATAGAACAGTACAGCACATTACAGGCCCTTCGGCCCACAATGTTGTGCCAACCCTCAATCCCTGCCTCCCATATAACCCCCGACCTTAAATTCCTCCATATACCTGTCTAGCAGTCTCTTAAACTTCACTAGTGTATCTGTCTCCACCACTGTCTCAGGCAGTGCATTCCATGCACCAACCACACTCTGAGTGAAAAACCTTCCTCTAATATCCCCCTTGAACTTCCCACGCCTTACCTTAAAGCCATGTCCTCTTGTACTGAGCAGTGGTGCCCTGGGGAAGAGGCGCTGGCCATCCACTCTGTCTATTCCTCTTAATATCTTGTATACCTCTATCATGTCTCCTCTCATCCTCCTTCTCTCCAGAGAGTAAAGCCCTAGCTCCCTTAATCTCTGATCATAATCCATACTCTCTAAACCAGGCAGCATCCTGGTAAATCTCCTCTGTACCCTTTCCAATGCTTCCACATCCTTCCTATAGTGAGGCGACCAGAACTGGACACAGTACTCCAAGTGTGGGCTAACTAGAGTTTTATAGAGCTGCATCATTACATCGTGTCTCTTAAACTCTATCCCTCGACTAACACCCTATAAGCTTTCTTAACTACTCTATCTACCTGTGAGGCAATTTTCAGGGATCTGTGGACATGTACCCCCAGAACCCTCTGCTCCTCCACACTACCAGGTATCCTGCCATTTATTTTGTACTCTGCCTTGGAGTTTATTCTTCCAAAGTGTATCACCTCACACATCTCCGGGTTGAACTCCATCTGCCACTTCTCAGCCCACTTCTGCATCCTATCAATGCCTCTCTGCAATCTTTGACAATCCTCTACATTATCTACAACACCACCAACCTTTGTGTCATCTGCAAACTTGCCAACCACCCTTCTACCCCCACATCCAGGTCGTTAATAAAAATCACAAAAAGTAGAGGTCCCAGAACAGATCCTTGTGGGACACCACTAGTCACAACCCTCCAATCTGAATGTACTCCCTCCACCACGACCCTCTGCCTTCTACAGGCAAGCCAATTCTGAATCCACCTTGCCAAACTTCCCTGGATCCCATGCCTTCTGACCTTCTGATTAAGCCTACCGTGTGGAACCTTGTCAAATGCCTTACTAAAATCCATGTAGTTCACATCCACTGCACTACCCTCATCTATATGCGTGTAGATATCAGGCTTGTTAAGCACGATCTGCCCTTCACAAAGCCATGCTGACTGTCCCTGATCAGACCATGATTCTCTAAATGCCCATAGATCCTATCTCTAAGAATCTTTTCCAACAACTTTCCCACCACAGACATAAGGCTTACTGGTCTATAATTACCTGGACTATCCCTACTACCTTTTTTGAACAAGGGGACAACATTCGCCTCCCTCCAATCCTCCGGTACCATTCCCGTGGACAACGAGGACATAAAGATCCTAGCCAGAGGCTCAGCAATCTCTTCCCTTGCCTCATGGAGCAGCCTGGGGAATATTCCATCAGGCCCCGGGGACTTATCCGTCCTAATGTATTTTAACAACTCCAACACCTCCTCTCCCTTAATATCAACATGCTCCAGAACATCAACCTCACTCATATTGTTCTCACCATCATCAAGTTCCCTCTCAGCGGTGAATACCGAAAAGAAGTATTCATTGAAGACCTCGCTCACTTCCACAGCCTCCAGGCACTTCTTCCCACTTTTATCTCTAATCGGTCCTACCTTCATTCCTGTCATCCTTTTGTTCTTCACATAATTGAAAAATGCCTTAGGGTTTTCCTTTACCCTACTCACCAAGGCCTTCTCATGCCCCCTTCTTGCTCTTCTCAGCCCCTTCTTAAGCTCCTTTCTTGCTACCCTATATTCCTCAATCCTTGCTTCCTAAACCTCATGTATGCTGCCTTCTTCCACCTGACTAGATTTTCCACTTCACTTGTCACCCATGGTTTCTTCACCCTACCATTCTTTATCTTCCTCACCGGGACAAATTTATCCCTAACACCCTGCAAGATATCCCTAAACATCGGCCACATGTCCGTAGTACATTTCCCTGCAAAAACATCATCCCAATTCACACCCGCAAGTTCTAGCTTTACAGTCTCATAATTTGCCCTTCCCCAATAAAAAATTTTCCTGTCCTCTCTGATTCTATCCTTTTCCATGATAATGCTAAAGGTCAGGGAGCGGTGATCACTGTCTGCCAGATGCTCACCCACTGACAGATCTGTGACCTGACCCGGTTCGTTACCTAATACTAGATCTAGTATGGCATTCCCCTTAGTTGGCCTAGGGGGAATGCCTATCGAGGGACCAGTGGATAGATATTGCATCTTAGAAAATATTGAAATTTAATTGCTGGAAACCCAAAGAAAAGCTTCCATTGTTAACTTTAGCTATTTCTCTCTCCATAGGTGCTGGCTGCACTTTTGTGAATTTCAAGTTCAAGCTCATATTTATTGTCATCTGACCACCTGTATACAACCAATGTTCCTCCAGACTACAGTGCACCCACAAAGCATGTATCACATTCAGCACATAGAACAGAATTCCCAGTATGCTCTGCTTTTCAAAATCAGGTTTATTATCACTGACGTGTCGTGAAATTTGCTAACTTGGCAGCTGCAGTTCAATGCAATACATGATAATAAAGAAAGAAAAAGAAAAAAAATCAATTACAGTAAGTATAAATGTGTAAACAAGAGGAAATCTGCAGATGCTGGAAATCCGAACAACACACACAAAATGCTGGAGGATCTCAGCAGGCCAGGCAGCATCTGTGGAAAAAAGACAGTCGACGTTTCAGGCCGAAACTCTTTGGCAGGGCTGGAGAAAAAAAGCTGAGGAGTAGATTTGAAAGGTGGGGGGAGGGAGAGGGAAACACCAGGCGATAGGTGAAACTAGGAGGGGGAGGGATGAAGCAAAGAGCTGGAAAATTGATTGGTGAAAGAGACAGAAAGCTGTGGAAGAAGAAAAAAGGGGGGAGCACCAGAGGGAGGCGATGGGTGGGCAAGGGGATAACATGAGAGAGAGAAAAGGGGATAGGAAATGGTGAGGGGGGGGGGGGCATTACTGGAAGTTTGAGAAACCGATGTTCATGCCATCAGGTTGGAGGCTACCCAAGTGGAATATAAGATGTTGTTCTTCCAAGCTAAGTATATATATGTATATTGAAAAGATTAAAATAGTGCAAAAACTGAAACAATATATATAGTATAGCTTTTAAAAAGTGAGACTGTGTTCATGGGTTCAGTGTCCATTTAGGAACCATATGGCGGAGGGGAAGAAGCTGTTCCTGAATCGCTGACTATGTGCCTTCAGACTTCTGTACCTCTTTCCTGATGGTAGGAATGAAAAGGGGGGATGTCCTGGGTGGTGGGGGTCCATAATAATGGACATCACCTTTCTGAGGCACCGTTCCTAGAAGGTGTGTCACGGAAGGTATTACCCAAGATGGAGGTGACTATTTTAAAACTTTCTGCAGCTTCTTTCAGTCCTGTGCAGAAGCCCCCCCCCCCCCCCCACCACCAATACCAGACAGTGATGCAGCCAGTCAGAATACTCTCCACGGCACATCTGTAGAAGTTTTCGAGTGTTTTAGTTGGCAGGCCAAATCTCTTCCAATGCCTAATAAAACATAGTCTTGCCTTCTTTATAGCTGCATCGATATGTTGGGAGCAGGTTAGATCCTCAGAGATCTTGATAAAGTCTTGCTGCTGTGACCTGTGGCAGGGACAAGGGAGCCTTCAGTTAGCGCTTGTTCCGAACTCCCATGCTTCTCCCGTTTCTGCGCTCTCTCCCCTCTCCCTGCTTATCTAGAGAACAAGACACACATCTAATCACTCCCTAATTGCTGCATCCTGCTGAATTCCCCTTCCCGCACCCCTCTGTTAGCACATGTTGTTAATTTTACCCTTCCCTCAGGCGCCGTTCCCATCTCCTAAAAAATAGCACAATTGATACCATCCTTAAAGACCGAGACCATTCTTCCTGGAAGTCTTTGATCGAGCCCCTCCTGTCTGATTGGCCTACTTGCCACATCAGTCTTAAATTTCCGCAAGACCACAATAAAGTTAATCTTCAAGACTTGTCGGCTATTTTCTGCAGCAGCTTCACCGTTGATATTGAGGTGGATGGGACCATTTCATTCTTTTACCTTGTTACCTAGTCAAAGATTTATTAACAGCAGTTTCACTTCTGAGACATTCCCTTTGGTGTTTTACAAAGTCATAGAGCACTACAGCACAGAAACAGGCCCTTTGGCCCATCTAGTCCATACCAGCCCAATCTTCTGCCTTGTCCCATCTCCCTGCACCCAGACCAGACCATAGGCCTCCATACCTCTCCCATGCATGTACCTGTCCAAACTTCTCAAAGTTAAATTTCTCTTAACTATCACAACCAAAGAATGTAATTACTAAATTATAAAAGAAGGATCAATGACCCATAACATCAGCTTTCTTTCTCCCCCTGCCATGGCCTGTTTCATTTGGCATTCCCGGCATTCTGTGCTCTTATCACAAACATCTTACCTGGTTTCATCCTGCTGATTGACAGCTGGGAACCCCCAGCGAAGCGACACACTTGTATTGACATAACGCCTTTAACACTGTTTTGTATCTCCAAGCACTGTGCACTACTCACAAACAACACTGGAGATATTTCATCACTTGCCCTGCAGTTTAATTTCTAATAGAAGAGAAGTTCTGATAGACACGACTTCTCATCCCACCTCTGGCAGTCCTAAAATGCCTTCTAGACAATTGTGTACTGCTGTAACACGTACTGAAGACAACTTAACGCAGCATGTTCCCACCAAGAATGAACTTACAGAGTCTGTCCATAGCTTTTCCCACTCACTCATTTACACATATTTCCACATAAGGTGTTGCCCAGGTCTTTCTCCCCCTGTGCTGGCTTTATATTGCCACAGTGTTTGCCCAATGTACCACACTGGAGCTTCCTCCAGTTAAACCATGGGAAGGCTGCAATAATTGTCTTCCATCCCATCACAAGCTATGCTCCCTGGCCAGCCCTGATGACTGTATGAAACGACCTGAGAGCTTCTGCAGGCTTGGTGAACCCCGAGAGATTCTGCCCACACACTTCTGCCATGGCCACTTCTAGTCTTATGTCCTCATCTGAGTTGCCCCTTCTTCTATCTATCTTCTGCCAAGACTTCCAGTCTGGAATCCTGTGACAACTGAGAGTTACGGAGAGAGTTGATAGCTTTTCCCACTGAGATTGAGTGAAACTAGAACTAGAGGTCATAGGTTAAGGGTGGAAGGTGGAATATTTAAGAGGAACCTCTTGACTCAGAGAGTGATGTGATTAAGGAACGAGCTGCCAGAGGAAATGGTGGTTCTGGGTTTGAATTCAACTTTTAAGAGAAGTTTGGATAAGTACATGGGTGGGAAAGGTATGGATGACACTGGCCCAGGTGCAAGTCAGTGGGTCTAGGCAGAATAACAGTTTGGCACAAATTAAATGGGCCGAAGGGCCTGATTCTGTGCTGTAGTGTTCTATGACTCTATGACTTTGGACATCTCACTCTGAACTTGAAGTACCCTTGTCTACCCTTTGTAGATTAAGGCCATCAAAATCTCTGCCACCCATCACCTTTATGTCGCTAAACTACGATGACTATTGGAGAACTTTAATTTAAAAGTCCCCATCTTCATTTACAAGCCCTTCTACAGTATTTCTCTCCAACATTTCCTATCCTGTAACTCAGAAAGCAATGCCAAGAAAAGTGATAGGAGCGCATGTGATAGCACCATTTAAGACTGTGGGTCAAATGGCCTAATCCGGCTCCTGTGTTTGATACAGATTATGTGCAAATGGTTCCTGTCTCTACTGTTCTATGTTCTATGTTAACCAAGGGCAGCACGGTAGCGTAGTAGTTAGCACAACGCTTTACAGTACCAGCGACCTGGGTTCAATTCCTGGTGCTGGCTGTAAGGAGTTTGTACGTTCTCTCTGTGACTGTGGTTTCCACCAGGAGCTCCAGTTTCCTCCCACAGTCCAAAGTGTACTGGTTGGTAGGTTAACTGTTTATTGTAAATAGTCCCGTGATTTGTCTAGGATTAAATCAGGTGGCTGCTGGGCGGCATAGCTCAAAGGGCTGGTTGAAATACCCTGTATCACAATCAATAAATAAATAACGTGGTTATCAGTTCTCCTCCAGGACACTCAGATAAACGTGCGGCAGAGTACTTGGTGAAGTCCAACAAACAAAGCACAATAGCTTTAGATTCAGTATCAGTTGTATTTGTTTATTACTGTGAGACATACAGTGAAGTGTGTTGTTGCGTTAACAACCAACACACCCAAGGATACATGCAGCAAACATTCCGACGCTGACACAGCATGCCCACAGTACCGAGCAGAACAACACACAAGACAACACAGCAAAAACAGCCCCTTTCTAGCTAATCGCATCTCCGTCTGGTACGGAGGGGCGCCGGAGCGGAAAAAGCCGTATAAAGCTGCAAACTCAGCCTACTCCATCATGGGCACTAACCTCCTCAGCACCGAGGAGATCCCTCAAAAGGCGACGCCTCAAAAAGGAGGCATCTGTCATTAAGGACCCCCGTCACCCAGGATGTACCCTCTTCTCGTCAGGGAGGAGCTACAGGAGTCTGAAGACACACACTCAACATCTCAGGAACATCTTCTTCCCCTCCTCCATCAGATTTCTGAATGGACAATGGACCCATGTACACAACAAATTTCATCACATATGCCAACAATATTAAATGCGATCCTGAAATCAGGGAGCTTAGAGAGTGTATCCATAAATCTTTAGAGTTAGGGTTGCCTTCTTTGGAATAGGAAGATAGAGGGAGGCTGAAAATAAAATGACGAGGGTCCTATGAAGAGTAAATGGAAATGAGCTTTATATCTTTGCAAAGGGACGATAAAGGGGTAGACTCAAGGCATAAAGTAAATTGGAAAAGGTCTACAAGGAAAATGGAAACAAAGAAAATGGCTTCCCCAGAGGTTTGGGAGATCTGGAACTCATTCCATACAAGGGTGAAAAAAGTAGAAACCCTCATTTTGTTTAAAGAGAACTTGGATGCGCGCAGGGAGCAGCGATCGAGTTTGGAAGGTGGAATTACGCTGGTAGCTCTTTCTCAATGAATGCAGATACAGTGGTGTAAACACACTCAAAACGCTGGAGGAGCTCAGCAGGTCAGGCAACGTCGATGACGGAGAATAAGCAGTCAATGTTTCAGGCCGAGACCCTTCGCCAGGAGCGGAAAGGAAGAGGGCAAAAGTCACAATAATCAGGCGGGGGGAGGGGAAGGGGCAGAAATTGGCGGGTGATAAGTGGAAGGGAGAAGGGGCTGAAGAAGAAGGAATCTGATAGGAGAGGACAGTGGAATAAATGGAAGGAGGTGGGGAAGCGACCAAAGTGATGGGCACGTTATGAGGGTGGAGGAGGAGAAGATACGGCAGGAGTGGACCACTGGAATGGGGGAGTAAAGCAAAAACAATGTGGAGTGAATATCCTTCTCCTTTAAATTTTCCATGATTCTGACACGTCTTTAGACCTCTTGATCACCCCTAATCGTTCCACAATTAGCAACTATTCCTTCATCTGTTTAGTGCCTAAATTCTGGAGTTCCCTCCCTAAATCACTCCTTTGGTAGCCTATTCACTGCTTTCTCATGGCAGCCAAAGATCTTGTCAAGCCTGTGATCATCAAAGGTGCTACAGCAAGGCAAATGGTTTTTCTGTTGTTGTTGTGTGATTAGAGGACGATGTAACACTTGTGGAGTTCAACTGGTGGCACACCATGGCAAAAACAAGCCTTGGTAGAAAGAAAGGTCGATCTTCTAAAATATGAGACATCACCCTCCACAGCCCACCCAC
Source organism: Hemitrygon akajei (assembly GCF_048418815.1). Taxonomy (NCBI): domain Eukaryota; kingdom Metazoa; phylum Chordata; class Chondrichthyes; order Myliobatiformes; family Dasyatidae; genus Hemitrygon; species Hemitrygon akajei. Next base: position 12,499,416 of record NC_133131.1, read on the forward strand.
CACGTTGGAGTATGAGACTGTTTTCCAACCCGAAGCACAAGGATTTGGTCACATGTCAGGAGCTTCCCATAAATCAGTTGGTCGAGATTATAAGAAAGGATGTGCTGACATTGGAGAGGGTCCAGAGGAGGTTTATGAGAATGGTTCCAGGAGTGAAAGAGAAAACATCTGGGTAGTGTTTGATTGATCTGGATTTGCACTCACTGGAGTTTAGAAGAATGAGGGCAGATCTCTATGAAACCCATTGAATATTGAGAGACCTAGATAGAGTGGATGTGGAGAGAATGCTTCCTATAGTGGGAGATTCTAGGATCAGAGGGCATGCCTTCAGAATAGAGATGAGAAGTGATTTCCTCAGCCAGAGAGTCGTGAATCTATGGAATTCATTATCACCAATAGTGTGGCGGCCACGTCATTGGGTATATTTCAAGCGGCGATTAATAAGCTCTTGATTACCATAGTAAATGCACCAAAATTTACAGAGAGAAGGCAGGAGAATTGGGTTGAAAGGGAAAATGAATCAGTCATGATCGAATATTGGAACAGACTCGATGGGCTGAATGGCCTAATTCTGCTCCTATAACTTATGATGTCCATAGAGGTTAGGCTTTGCCGTCTCCCTTTGCCACTTCCCACTAAATATACCATGTTTCTGACCAGTCCTGGTAATGGCTATTTGGAACACAAATTGCACATTGATTTCTAAATGTAGAAAATGTATTTCTTAGCATCAATTCTTTGATAAAAATTGTAGAACTACAGAGACATACAGCACAGAAACAGGCTCTTCAGCCCGCTGAGTCTATTCTGGCCATCAACCGTCCATTTACATTAACCTCAATTAATTCCCTCCACATTCCCATCAATTCACCCACCCCCAGATGCTACCAATCACTTATTCACTAGGGGCAATTTACCATGCCCAATTAATTTTCCAACTTGTACATCTTTGGGAGGAAACTAGAACACCCAGGGGCAACAGATGTTGTCACAGGGGGAACATGCAAACTCCACACAAACAGGGCCAGAGGTCAGGATCTAACTTGGGCCACCAGAGTTGTGGCTCTTGTTCCTTTTCCATTACAGAAGCCTGCATTTATCTAACACCTCTGCCACAGTGATTGTCATATGAGTGATTATCGTGCAAGGAGGTGTTAGGGTAGGCATCCAGAAGCTTGGTCAAAGAGGTAGGTTTAAAGCAGTCCCTTAAACTTGCAGACTAATCGGGGGAGGTTTCTCTTTGGACTGTCCCGCCCGAATGTGTGTGGATGTGCCATGCGTGAGCCCTGCACTTCTAGTCAGCAAATCCGCAAGCCGGCTAGAGGCAGGAGGCCGGAGAAGGTGGCCAGTCCTGGGACGGATGATTGTGTACATAGGTGGAAGGAAGCGGGAGGGATGAACGAGGGCTTGTTTTGCTGCCGCCTGGGGTGTCCTGTGTTGTCCTGCTGAGCATTGTGGGCATGCTATGTTGGGGCTGGAGTGTGAGGTGGCAGTTGTGAGCTGCCCCCAGCACACCCGAGGTTGTTAAACACAAACGATGCCTTTCTCCTTATGTTTTAATGTACATGTAATAAGTAAATTTGAATATGACTCTGAATCTGGTCTCATAACTTTCAAACATTAATTCCCACCCCCTTTTCTTGTGTAGTATCCTTCCCAAGCCCTTCACAACCCCCTAGCAACTGAAGCATGCAAAAGCCTGTTTAAAGGCCATTTTCTAGCCCAGTGAACCGTGCATTAGTGTCACACGGGGTGATGAGCTAGTGTAGCGATTAGACTAAATATAGAGACAAAGGTGCAGTTTTGCTGATTCCCTCTGGGAATTTGGATTAGCAGACTCGTCAGCCTGGGAGAACAGAGTTAATGGGCTGCTCAGAATACAGCTTCCAGCCATGTGGAAACGACAGCCTCTTGCTTTGTTTATCTGAAGCTTTGAGTCTCCCAGCAACACTGCAGATTACAGCCCGAGCTGCTCTCCCCCCGAGATTGCTGCTAGATGTCACCTCTTGATCCCCTGACCTTTCCTGAAGATTTTAGTAGCCTGCCAGTTTCCAGCCTGTGCAGGAAGCAGTCCAGCAGCTGCCACTTCTGAACACAACCGGCCATTTTCCCTGCCGGCCCAAAGAGTTTAACGGTGAGGCCATCACAAGGAAACCCATCACTCAGCCCGCTTCCATTTATTCCTGCCTGCAAATGCATTTTAAGTTCAACGTTTAAAGTAAATTTATTATTAAAGTACTTATAAGTCACCATATGATATCTTGAGATTCACTTTCTTACAGAAAATACAAAGCAATCCAATAAAATCAATGAAGAATCACACACAATGAGACATTAAAAACCGTGCAAATATAAAAAGATAAAAAACAAACAAAATAATAATAATAAATTAATAAGCAAGAGGTACTGAGAATGTGAGATGAAGTCCTTGGAAGTGAGTCCATAGGTTGTGGGAACAGTTCAGTGCTGGGGCAAGTGACATTGAGTGAAGTTAACCCCTCTGGTTCAAGAACTTGATGGTTGAGTGGTAATGACTGTCCCTGAACCTGGTGTGTGGGTCCTGAGGCTCATGTACCCTCTTCCTGATGGCAACAGTGAGAAGAGAGCGTGGCCTGGATGCTCTTGATGGTGAGTGCTCCTTTGTAAGAGTTCTCCATATAGATGTACTCAATGGTGGGGACTGGGCCCTATCCACTACTTCTTGTAAGTTTTTCCATTCAAGGGCATCGGTGTTTCCATACCAGGCCATGATGCAGCCTGTCAACATCTACATGGAGTGATCTTGCAGGAAAGCAGCATCCATCATCAAGGACCCCCACCATCTAGGCCGTGCTCTCTTCATGTTGCTGCCATCAGGAAGGAGGTACAGGAGCATCAGGACCCACACCACCAAGTTCAGGGATAGTTATTACTCCTCAGCCATCAACATCTTGAACCAAGAGGGGATAACTTCACCCCCCACTGAGTATACTCTTCACAGTGCATCTATAGAAGTCTGCCAAAGTTTCAGATGACGTGCCAAATCTTCATTAATTTCTAAGAAAGTAGAGGTGCTTCTGTGCCTTCTTTGTAATGACACTTAATGGACCCAGGACAGATTCTCTGAAATGATAACATGAGGAATTTAAAGTTGCTGATGCTCCCTACCTCTGAACCTCTGACATTGCCGGGTTCGTATTCCTCCGGTTTGATCCTCCTGTAGTGAGTGATCAGATCTTCGGTCTTGCCGACACTGAGTGAGAGGTTGTTGTGGCACCACTCAGCTAGATTTCCAATCTCCCTTCCACAGGCTGATTCGCCGCCACCTTTGATTCGGCCCATGACATCAGCAATCTGAAATTTAGCATTGGAGCTGTGCTTAGCCTCACAGTCGTAAGTGTAAAGTGAGTAGAGCAGGGGATGAGCACACAGCCTCGTGCACAACCTGTGCTGAAGGAGATTGTGGAGGGGGTGTCGTTGCCAATTTGAACTGCCTGGGGTCTGCAAGTGAGGAAACGGAGGATCTAGTTGCACAAGGAGGTATTGAGGCCATGGCCTTGAAGCTCATTGATTAGTTTTGAGGGGATGATAGCATTGAATACCAAGCTGTATGGAGACCATCCAGATTTATACGTCTTTTCTGTATAGGTGCTCCATGGTCAAGCAAAGAGTCAATGAAATGGCATCTACTGAGGACCTGTTGTGACGGTAGGCAAATTGGAGCAGATCCAAGTCACTTCTCAGGCAGGAGTTGATGTGTTTTATCATCAACCTCTCAAAGCACGTCATCACAGGAGAAGTATTGCTACTGAACATGGAGGCAGGTTACTATGTTCTTCTCAGGCACCAATATAACTGAAGCCTGTTTGAAGCAGGTGGGTACCCCACACTGCCGATGTGAGACGTTAAAGATCTCAGTGATCATTCCAGCCAGTTCTTCAGCACAGGTCTTCGGTACTCAGCCGAGAAGCCCATTTGGCCAGATGGGTTCATCCTCCTGTACTGTAAGATGCTCTCAGAGAATGAAATTACATGATCTTTGGGGCAGTGGGAGTCCACGAAGGTGCTTTCATGTTTTGTTGGTCAAAGTGAGCACAAAAGGCATTGAGCTCATCTGGGAGTGAAATATTGTCACATATGTCGCTTGGTTTTACTTTGCAGGAGGTGATAGTACTGAAGCTCTGCAGTGCTTCCAGTTTAAGATGGCACCGGTGAATCACAGCGACGACTTGCTGACGGCAAACAAAACTATTAACTACATCATTAATCACACTTTTTCTCAAAAAATGTTCACTGCAATCAACAGCCTGTAACTTCCCTCTCGGAGCTGAGCTTTTGAACCGCCTGTACGACCTGGCGTTTTTGCAGTGTGAACTGAAGCATGAAGGTGCAGGATGGTTGTGGCGTGGCAGGTATGGGCCAAATTGAACTGGCAGGGCCCAGGCCTGAGAGCGGAAAATGGGCCAATGTTTGCCCCTTACTGAAACGGAATTGGAGGTGATTCAAGCGGCAGAACTGAGGCGAGCCAAGCTGAGACAAGGCAGAGATGAGGCAGCAGGGCCCAGGTCCAAGAGCGGCCCAGATTGGAAAGGTCGGGAATTGAGCTGATGGAGCCCAGGCCCAAGAGCATATTGAAGCAGCTGTGGCTGGGTCTGAGAACGAGGAATGACCCACTCTTTGGCCTATTTAAGCACCGGGCCAGATTGAAAAGGGGTATCACGGCCAGAGGAGAGCAATGGGCCGGCATTCAGCTTGCTGCTCCGCAAGATTTACTCATCTCTGCATTTAACTGAGGCTGTGGCCTGCAACTAACAGGCTCCTAGATTGGCTGTGGTGATGACTGACTTTGTGGCTATGAACTCACTTTCATGAAATTCAGTTCTGAATGTTACTTTCGTACTGTTATTGTTCGCATGATTTGGTAATTCTTTCTTCATTTCGGGTGTTTGACAGTCTTTTTTAAGAGTTCTGTTGGGTTTCTTTGTTTTGTGGCTGTAAGGAGATGAATTTCAGGGTTGTGTGGTGAACTACATATACCTGTCTGGACATGCCCCCTGATGACTGTTCCTGTGGCTCCTCCCACAGACCCCTGTATAAAGGTGATGGAGGTCTGAGCCCGGCCTCTCAGTCTCCAGGATGTAGTATGGTGGTCACTCACTGCTTGTTCCTTCTTCCAGTCAATAAAAGCCGATACCTCGTTTTTACGTCTCAGAGTGAGTTATTGATGGTGCATCAGGTTGTATATAGTATACATACTTTGATAATAAGTGTACTTTGAACTGAACATGGGTGTAATTGGGTGATGTGGGCTCATTGGGATGAAGGGCCTGTTCCTATGCTGTATCTCTAAGCAAACAAACAAATAAATACATAATCCAATTCCTGTCAACTCCTTTCATATTCTACCACTCACTTACTCCAGGGACAATTTACAATAGGACACACAAAATGCTGGGGGAGCTCAGCAGGTCAAGCAGTGTCTGCGGAGGGAATTGAACAGTAAATATTTATCAGGACGTGTCACAAAGAAGCAGAAAATATCTCCTCCCCAGTGTTAAAGCATTTTGCACAGGCAGTCACTGAGTCTGCTCAGGTAAGGATTTGAGTGGACTGTTCATAAAAGCCCATCAATTTGAAATATTGTAAATTTTCTTCCAACAGAATTCAGCAAAAAACGATTTGCATTGAAAGGCCAACACCAGCAAGAGCCCCTGAATTCTTCCCCATCTTACAGCTTTTCCTTTACAAAATGTTCTGTTTCCTTTTTCCCTTCCTCTGCTGCCAAATCCCTCTCAGGGTCGGCCTTCCCGTTCAGATTATCCCGTGTTTCCTGTCTCACTTTGGTCTCTGTATCACATCCTTGCTACTCTCTCCTTCTCTGTCACCAGAATCTCCACACATCCTGTTCCCTTACAGTCTTATCTCCTTGCCCAGCCTTTACGTCCCATCCTTCACATCAGTCCCTGTCCCTTATCATCCTGGTGAAGCCGCACCTCTATCCTGTCCTTTGCTTTTTTATCTGCGAGCCTGGTAATTCCATCTGGTCCTTGAATATACAAGATCATCTCTATATAACTAGAAGAGGAAGAGGCATTTTTGGTGAGGCGGTGGTTCAGTAGTTAGCCTTGCTGCCTCTCAGTTTGAAGGACCACAGGTCTGACCTCAGCTGGTGCCTGCGTGGAGGTTTCACATTCTCTCCATGACTCAAAGGCATTTCCGCTGCTCCGGCTGCTGGTGGGTTAATTCATTACTGTCAATTATGCCCGTGGAATAAAATAGAACCGGAGGGAAGCCGCAAATCATGAGCACAAGAGATTCTGCAGATGCTGGAAATCCGAAGCAACACAGACAAAATGCTGGACGAACGCAACAAGTTCAGGCAGCATCTGTGGAAATGAACAAACAGTTGACATTTTGGGCTGAGACCCTTCTTCAGGAAGGGGGACTGATGGACGATGCATGGGAGGAATTAAGTCGCAGGGGTACAGTATGTTAACAAAAGGATGTAAGGGACCAACATAGGCCAGCATGGAAGCAATGAAAGGCCTCCTTCTGTCTCGTTACAAGCATCAGAGTCAGAATCGGGTTTATTATCACTGACGTGTTGATGCACCATCAATAACTCTCGGAGACGGGAGGCGAGCGATAGGCTTTTATTAGCAGCAAAACGGAGCACAGCATCTCGGAAACTGAGGGGGGAGCAGTGCCTCCAATCGCCTTTATACAGGGGTCTGTGGGAGGAGCCACAGGAGCAGTCAGCAGAGGGGCGTGTCCAGACAGGTATATGTAGTTTACCACACGTGCGTTGTGAACTTTATTGTTTGGCAGCAGCTGTGTGAGGGTTGGGGTTACAGGTGTATATCGCCATGACCCTGTTCCGTCTGAACTGCAGTTGCAGCTGGGAAACCACTGCTTTCATACATGGAATAACACACAGACCATGTTAAGTTGGGATTTCCATCTCTTAAGGCTCTGACTGAACTTTGACATCAATTATGCAGCATCACAGTTTCCGTTACCAATGCTAATTTATTTCAGATTTATTTCCAAGTTTACTTAATTGCTTGAGTTCTGTATCAGGATCAATTATCCCCGCTTCCGGTTACTGGTCCAGCATCAGACCCCGATCTCCCGATCGCTGGCGCTGTAAAGCACCTCGCTAACCTCTACGCTACCGTGCTGCCCCTGTTTTTATAACTTTAAGTCCGTGAATTTTAAAGATGGTGTTCATAGGTATACAACATTGTGCATAAGGCTTTTGCACAGTACAACATGGAGCGGACAGCGAGTTTGTAAATCCGGCAGGAGCCAGAGACGTTGGGAATGGTGAAGGTGGAGCTACGCGGGAGGGGTGTGGGACAGGTGGCAAAGAAGGAGTGCTGGGATGGGGGGATAGTGGCATGGATGCAGACAAATCCAACCCTCAGACACCAGGCAAGGTCATTTGATTCCAAACAATTGATTTATTGATCACTATAGAATGTCTCTCTGGTGTTTCCTGCTCCCTCCCCCCTTTCCCAACCATGATTCCCCTCTCCCTTCCCCTTTCCCACTCTCAGTCCGCAGTAGAGACCCAGATCAGAATCAGGTTTATCATCACTCACATACGTCATGAAATTATTTTTTTTATTACAGCAGCAGTACAGTGCAATACATAAAATTACTACAGTATTGTGCAAAAGTCTTAGGCACCCTAGCTACATATAAGACTTTTGCACAGTACTGTAATTCTACAACAAACAATTTAGGCTAGATTCAGGGATTATGCTTATTCCTTCTGAAAGCAAAGTTAGCTTTTGGCTGTTTTTATCCCGGCCGATCAAGGAGTGGTGACAGTGCTTGCTCTGAATGCAGAGAGTCAGGTTGTAAATGGCTCTGGGTGTCAGTCTCCCACTAAGATACCACACTGTCACTGTAACAACTACAGAGATATTTATCTTGCTGCTGTAATTGTTGAGTGAATGGTCCATTCTGTCTTAACATAGGCAGGCATCAAACATTATAAATAAGTGCATAATTTTTCAGATTAAGATTACTGTGTTTCAATTTATTTGCCCCTTATAGAAGACTAACATTACTTCTGATAATAAAATGACAACCGGGTTCTGTTTCCCACCGCTCTCACAGACATCAAAGGCATTGTCTCATAGCCCTTGTTGCTAAAAATTGCTGAGCCTTGTACGATGATGCCTGGTTACCAATTGTCTTATCTGTTTCGCAACATTTATTATGCTCTCAACATGTGGTGACGTTTGTAACCAGTTCCGAGCACTGCCTGCATTCTGGTCACTGAATTGCAGGAAGGATCTTACTGGCTTTGAAGATGGTTCAGATATTGCACTAACGAGATGGTTCCAGGTATCAGCGTCGAGGTTACCAAGAAAAATTCTATTGGAAACTTCAGGAATTTTTCATAGAAAGTAAAAGCGATTGACTAAGCTAATCAGTACAAATAAAGAAGGATCTTATCGATTGATCCAGATATTAGAGTAAAGGTTACCATCAAACATTCCACTGGAAACTAAAGGAAACTTTAGTGGAATTTGGAGTATTGTGTGCAGTCTTGGTTTTCTACCAACAGGAAAGATGTAAATAAGGTTGAAAGAGTACTGAGAAAATTTACAAGGATGTTGCTGGAGGACCTGAGTTATGTGGAAAGATTCAATAAGTTAGGACTTTATTCCTTGGAATGCAGAAGATTGAGAGGAGATTTGGTGGAGTTATACAAAATTATGAGCGGTATAGATAGGGTAAATTCAAACAGGCTTTTTCCACTGAGGTTGTGTGGGAGTACAACTAGAGGTCATGGGCTGTGGGTGAAAGGTGAGAAGTTTAAGGGGAACATGAGGGGCAACTTCTTCACTCAGAGGGTTGTGAGAGTGTGGAACGAGCTGCGAACTCGATTTCAAAGTTTAGGAGAAGTTTGGATAGGTACGTGGATGGTAGGGGTATGGAAGGCTGTGCAGGTTGATGGGGGTGATGCACCATCAATAACTCACTCTGAGACGTAAGAAGCGAGATATCGGCTTTTATTGACTGGAAGAATGAACAACACTATATCCTGGAGAATGAGGCCGGGCTCAGGCCTCAATCGCCTTTATACAGGGGTCTGTGGGAGGAGCCACAGGAGCAGTCCAGACAGATAAATGTAGTTCACCACAGTGATAGGTGAAGCCAGATGGGTAGGAAAGTTTAAGGGCAGAAGAGGAAGGAATCTAATAGGAGAGGAGAGTGGACCATAGGAGAGAGGGAAGGAGGGGTGGACCCAGGGGGAGGTGATAGGCGGGTGAGAAGAGATAAAAGGCCAGAGTGAGGAATAGAGGAAGGAAGAAGGGATTTTTTAAATGGGAAGGATAAATCAATATTCATGCCATCAAGTTGGATATTTATGTTGTTTGTGATTTTAAATCCCGTTTACTATTACCATGCTCATGGGCCAATCCTTCACTGCATGAAAACACACGTTTCCTGATATGCGCCTCACAATCTTATGGGGCCATTCAGTCTCTCTTGGCTTCTCAAATTACCTGTCTAACCTGCTTTTTCTTGTCGTTATAATTTACCTAATACTCCTGAGTCCAAGATTTCTTGTTGAAAAGCTTCTGTTTATTTCTTACAGGAAAAGATCTGTAGATGCTGGAAATCCAAGCAACAGACACAAAATGCTGGAGGAACTCAGCAGGCCAGGCAGCATCAGTGTCCTGATGAAGGGTCTCGGCCCAAAACGTCGATTGTTTATTCTTTTCCATAGATGCTGTCTGGACTGCTGAGTTCCTCCAGCATTTTGTGTGTGTCGCTCTGTTTATTTCTTCATTCTCCTTCCAGATGCCTGCTGAACCACAGGGGAGCTTGAGTCGCTTTGAAGAACAGAATGAATTTGATTGCAGTCTTGCTTTTTAAAACATGTTTCACGCTTCTATTGCAAATTCCAGTTCATTTTTTTTGTGAGATCCAACTAATCATTAAAAACGTCTCACACAAAATGCTGGTGTAACACAGCAGGCCAGGCAGCATCTATAGGGAGAAGCACTGTCGACGTTTCGGGCTGAGACCCTGTATTTGCACTGTGGTTGCGTATTTAAGATAGATCGCTGATTAAATGAGTTAATGTCTGTGAACTGGTATTTGGCAGGTATGGTGAACTCTCATTCCTCTTAATTCTGGTGCAGGCAAAACACGAATGCACACCATATATATCCGCGCATATACACACACACACACACACACACACACACACACACACACACACACACACACACACACACACACACACACACACACACACACACACACACACACACACACACACACACACACACACACACCTCCCCCCCCCCCCCCCCCAAGGACAGTGGAATAGATCACTTATACATGCACAACCATACACTTGCACATACAGGAGAAACACACACAAACACACAAAGCAGTTACATAAACAGATCCGTGCATGCACGCCCACACACACACACACAAACACATTCACACAATCACACGCACCCAGACACAAGCACACACAGGCACACAGACGCAGGCACAGACACACTCACACTCACACACTCATGCTCACACACACATTCACACTCACACACACTCACACACACACACACTCACACACACACACTCACACACACACACACTCACACACACGCACACACACACACACACACACACACACACACACACACACACTCACACACACGCACATACAGAAAGACAACAATGCACTGCATACTTTGACAATAAAATGAACCTTTAAACGAACAGACACAGACACAGGAGCAGGAGCTTATTGACTTTATAAATTCCCTCTTGTGAAATGGAAGATCCTCCACTTGCAAAAAATATGGTTTTACATCGGCACAAAGAAATATGAAGCAACAATAAGAACAGCTAACCACAAATGTTTCTCACAGCTTACTCACAGGAAAGCACTAATTAAGAATTCATAATGCTCAGAATTCCAGTTTACCCTCTGCTGATTTTGTAACATATTTTCATTTTTTGCAAAACCAGGCTGGTGAATCTCAGAAGTGGCACAATTTGCACCAGTGATAGTGCGCCTTTGGTGGCTGCCTGGCCAAAGGAAGTACCATCAGGAACTATTACAGTTGTCATTCAGAGGCCCCATGGATCTGGGAAGCATACAGATATGGCCAAGAAGTGCATTGCTTGCTCAGACCAAAAGTCAGCGCAGAGAAGAAATGAGATCTGAGTGACATTGATGCCAGACAGGGTGCTGATCTCCTGGGATTTTCATGCTTAAGTCTCTAGAGTTCAGTGATGTGAAAAACAAAACAAGCACCCAGTGTGCGTCAGTTCTGTGGACAAAACTCCCTTGTCAATGAGAGAGGTCAGAGGAGAATGGCCAGAATGGTTCAAGCTGACAACAAGACGTCAGTAACTCAAATAGCCACGCATGGTGTGCAGAAGAGCAGCTCCAAACACATGGCACGTCAAACCGTGACGTGGGTGGACGACAGCAGCAGAAGACCACGGACATACACTCAGTGGCCACTTTATTAGGTACTCTCCTACACTTAACAAAGCGGCCAATGAGTGTATGTCCCTACATGACCTCCTTGCTCTCATATTCTCTGCCTGGGTCAATACTCAACACATTGATTGATCATCAGTGAGTTTTGGTATTGGTGGTGTAACTAGGCTGACAAAACAACAACATGAATTCAAGTCCCCCCGCCAAGCCCGATATGGAACAAATCAATTTATTACCTAGATTTTTAAAACTCTCAATTATTCATTGGAATGGTGACTTTGGCACTACAGTTTTGTTGAAAAAAAAAACACGTCCAGCTTACTAATATCCTTCAGTGACCATTATCTTATTGATATCTTTGCATGGTGCGCTCTATATGTGACTGTAGGTCCACATCACTGCGGTAGACACTTAACCACTCTCATAATGACTTAACAAGCCATTTATGTACCGACTGCCTCATCATAATCTTGAAACCAAATGCAGATTGCGTGTTTGCTCTACAGAGCACCTTTGTGGACATTGGGTATGGACCGAAATGTTCACCTGTGTTTAAAGCTCAATATCTATCTACAACCCTGAGATTTGTTTTCTTGTGGGCATACTCATTAAATTTAAAAACCATAACAAAATCAATGAAAGACTGCACCTAACAGGATGGACAAATAACCAGTGTGCAAAGTACAACAAACTGTGCAAATATAAAAAGAAAAAAAATGGCAAATAAACGAATGAACAATAAATTTCAAGAATATGAGATGAAGAGACCTTGCAAGTGAGTCCAAAGGTTATGGGAACAGTTCAGTGATGGGGTGAGTGAAGTTATTTCCTCTGGTTCAGGAGCCTGATGGTTGAGGCTCTAACAGTAATAACTGTTCCTGAACCTGGTGGTGCGAGTCCTGAGGCTCCTGTACCTTCTTCCTGATGGTTGAGGGGTATTAACTGTTCCTGAACCTGGTGGTGCGAGTCCTGAGGCTCCCGTACCTTCTTCCTGAAGGTTGAGGGGTAATAACCGTTCCTGAACCTGGTGGTGTGAGTCCTGAGGCTCCCGTACCTGATGGTTGAGGGGTAATAACTGTTCCTGAACCTGGTGGTGTGAGTCCTGAGGCTCCTGTACCTTCTTCCTGATGGTTGAGGGGTAATAACTGTTCCTGAACCTGGTGGTGTGAGTTCTGAGGCTCCTGTACCTTCTTCCTGATGGCAGCAGAGAGAAAAGAATGTTATCTGGATGGTGGGGGTCCTTGATGATGGATGCTGTTTTCCTGTGATAGCACCCTACATAAATGTGCTCAATGATGGGGAAGGATTTATCTGTGATGGACCGGACCCTGGGTTCTCATTTGCTGGCCAGTTCAATTTTGCATTCCTCTCCTCCTCTAACAGATCTGTCTGTGACCACCTGGTTTTGTTTCAGATTATCAGCACCTCCATTTATTTACTTATCTCCACTAACAGATGGGAATTAGGCCATAACACTAAAAGACACTGGAGCAGCATTAGGCCATTCAGCCCATCAAGTCTGCTCCGCCATTCCATCATGGCTGACTTAACATCTCTCTCAACCCTATTCTCCTGCTGTCTCCCTGTAACCTTTGGCGCCCTGATTAAGCAAGAACCTATCCAATTTTGCCTTAAGTATACCCAATGACTTGACCTATATGTGGCAATGAACTCCACATTGAACAGTTATAATAAACGGGCGTGCATCCTTGTTATCTGATACATGCTGTTGGAAGAGGCTTCGGACAGGGCAATTTAGTTGAGAATTGATTGATCTAAGTCGGACTGATTTGGAAAGTCCGGGTATGGGCCGAAACGTGGTGGTAGGGTCCAGGCCCAGAGCATGTCGATGCAACGGGACCCAGGTCCTACAGCAAGGAACAACCTGACGTTTGGACAATTTAACATTGGGCCAGATGGATTGAAAAGACAGGGTGTCCGGACCAGAGGCAAGAACGGGGCCTGTCCTGCTCGCCACTCCACGATGTCTAGTCTGCTCCACACTGCACTGCGGCAGGCTCTGCCTGCTCAGGGCTTTGTGTCTGAGGACTCATTTTTGTTCTAAATGCCAGTTCTATTGTTTGCACGATTTGTTTTTCTCTCTCTGCTCGTTGTTTGCACAGTATGTTTTATCTCTGCACATTGGGTGTTAGACAGTATTCTTGTCTGTACCGTAATGAGTTCTTTTGGGTCTCTTTGTTTAGCAGCTGTCTGTAAGGAGACAAATCTCCAACTTTGAAATATTTCAAGCAAAGGCTGTTTTAACCAAATGATACTTTGAACAGTTGTCAGTGTTGATAAGCCCACTGGTTCTTCCCCAGACAAACCCCTTTGCTGACTAACTTAGTAGCTGTTTTTATTAATAGAACACTAGTGTTTATTTATAACAACACACACAAAGTGCTGGAGGAACTTAGCAGGTCAGGCAGCTTCTGTGGAAACGCGCAAACAGTTGACGCTTCGGACCGAAACCTTCTTCGGGACTTCGGGCAAAGTTTGTTCATTTCCATAGACGCTGCCTGAGCTGCCGAGCTCCTCCAGTGTTCGGTGTGCATTGCTCTGGATTTCCAGCATCTGCAGAATCTCTTGTGCTTACGTTTACTGTAGTAAGGCTACTGCCTGGAGCTCATTGACCCAGGTTCGATCCTGAGCTCTGGCGCTATCTGTGCGGAGTTTCCACATTCTCCCTGTGGCCTTGGCCTTAAGGGTTTCCTCTGCATCCCAAACAAGTGTGTAAGTTGGTATGTTAATTGCCTCCAATGAATAGGTGAATGGTAGAATCCAGGGGGGTTTAGAGTCATAGAGCCGCAGAACACATGAACAGGCAATTTGGCCCATCCATTCTGTGCTAAACTGTTACTCTGCCTGGTCCCTTTGACTAGGCTATTGGTAATGTGGGGAGAATAAAATAGCTTTAGCACAGTTTTAGTGTAAACAGATTGCTTGATTGTCAGTGTAGACTGCACGGGCAAAGGTCCTGTTTCTGTGTTGCATGGTTCTCTACATCGGTGAGAGCCACCATAAATTGGGAAGCCACTTTGCTGAGAACCTCCACTCCATCCGCCAAAAGCGGAATTTCCCGGTGGCCAAATCAGTTTAATTCCGATTGCCATTCCTGTTCCGATATGTTGGTCCATGGCCTCCTCTTGTGCAAATCTATTTCTCCTTCCGGTAAAAAGATTATCCCTCTCTCTCCCCTCTTCTTCTATTCTTACTTCTGGCCTCTTAACTCTTCTCACCTGCCTTTCACCTCATCTGGGGTCCCCTCCTCCTTCCCTTTATCCTATAATCCACTCTTCTTTCCTATCAGATTCCTTCTTCTCCAACCCTTTACCTTTCCCACCCACCTGGCTTCACTTTCTAGCTACCTTCTAGCTTTCCTGATGAAGGGTCTCGGCCCGAAATGTTGGCTACTCTTTTCTCACGGATGCTGCCTGACCTGCTGAGTTCTTCCAGCGTTGTGTACGTCTCCTTCCCCTCCCCCCCACCTTTTTATTCTAACATATACCCCCTTCCTTTCCTGTCCTGAAGAAGGGTCTCAGCCCGAAATGTCAACTGTTTATTCATTTCCATAAATGCTGTCTGACCTGCTGAGTTCCTCCAGCTTTTTGTGTGTGTTTGCGTGCTTTGGATTTCCAGCATCTACAGACTTTAAAATTCCTAGTTTGCTTTCTATATTGTACTTATATGTAGCTGTAGCTTATTTGTGGGTTTTAGATTTAGCTGACAGTGTGTTATTTGATCAACGCTGTGTTTGATATGTTAATTACTATAATAAGCATGATTTACAGAACCTCTTTAAATATCACCAAGGGTGTTTGGTTGTAGAAGTGATTTGATGTTAAGAACTGGGTTGTATTATAGAAGGTCAGAGCACAGTTCAAGGTTTAAAGTAAATTTATTATCGAAGTACATATATGTCACCATATACAATCCTGAGATTCATTTTCTTGTGGGCATACTCAATGAATCCATAATAGAATAATAAAACAGAATCAATGAAAGATCGCACCAACTTGGGCCTTCAACCAATCTGCAAAAGACACCAAACTGTGCAAAATAAAAATGAAGAAATAATAATAATAAATAAATAAGCAATAAATATCGAGAACGTGAGATGAAGGGTCATTGAAAGTTGAGTCCGAAGGTTGTGGGAACATGATGGAGCACGTGAAGTTGAGTGAAGTTATCCATTTTGGTTCAGGAGCCTGATGGTTGAGGGGTAGTAACTGTTCCTGAACCTGGTGGTGCAAGTCCTGAGACTCCTGTACCTTCTTCCTGATGGCAACCCATATCCCTCTAAATCCTGGCCCTCCAAGTGCTTCTTAAATGATACCATTGTTCCTGCCTCAACCACTTCCTCTGGCAGCTCATTCACATGCTCACCAATCTCTGTATAATAAATATTGCCTATCGTGTCTTTTGTAAATCTTTCTTCTCAGCTGTGAGAGGAACTATTGCACCATCCACTTGTATGAGAAATTCAATCAAAACTCTGATCATTCTTTCCAAGAGGATCCCGAACTTACAAGATCATTAACTTTACCTGTCCCATTGTACAGGACCTGATCTAAGATAGCACGTTCCCTTGTAGGGTCAGTAACATACTGTTCATGAAATCCATCACGGATGCATTCTGTGATGTCCCCCTCAAGACTGCCTCGACAAATTCGATTCACCCAATCTATGTGCAAGTTAAAGCCCGCCATGATAACTGCTGCTCCATTCTTACCTGCCTCAGACATTTCTCTGTTTATTGCTTGTGCCACTGTAATTTTATTATCTGGTGGCCGATAGACAACTCCCACCAGTGATTTTTTCCCTTTACTGTTTCTAATCCCTACCTAGATGGATTCAACATTCTGCTCCTTAGATCTTATATCATCTCTCACTGTTGCTCTGATCTCATCCTTAGTTAAGAGCGCTACTCCAACTCCCTTACCTTCCTACCTATCCTTCCGCATTAACTGATATCCTTGGATATTTAATTCCCAATCCTCTCCACCCTGCAACCGCATCTCGGTAATGGCCACTAAATCATACCTCTTTGTACTGATTTGAGCCACAAGTTCACTGACCTTATTTCAAATACTACAGGCATTCAAATAAAGTGCCCTCACATTCATTGTGCTTTTAAAATCTTGTAATCATTTACTCCTCTCTTATTTTTCCCTTTTTTATTATTTGTTTTTTCTTTATCTTTATCCACACTTTTCTTTTTTACTTTATCCATACGTCTCCAATCTGTTGAACCCACTCCCCTATTACTTGGTTTAAAGACCTATTTTTTTCTCTCTTAATAATAGAAATTTTTGAGTCTTTTTTTAATGAATTGTTAAGAGGAGTTGTGGTTCTCAGCTTTCTTTATATTAGTTTAATACTGTATATGATTTGGACAGTGTATATTCCTTTCTTTGTTTGTACTATTATTGAAATATGTATTTGAGATAACTTCTCCTCTAACTTGTATTTATCCTTATTCTTTTAAAATCAATTAAAAAAATTGAAATGAAAAAAAAAAACCAGCCCAAGCTATGTGATTCATTAGGATCCAGGTCCCATCACGGTTCAGGTGGAGCCCGTCCCATTGGTACAGCTCCCTCCTTCCCCAATACTGGTGCCAATTTCCCATGAATTCAAACCCACTTCTCCCACACCAATCAGTTAACTCTCTAATCTTCTTGTCCCAATGCCAATTTGCGTGTGGCTCAGGTAGCAATCCAGCGATTACTACCTTTTTGGTTCTGCTTTTTAATTTACTCCCTAGCTGCTCAAATTCCCTCAGCAGAACCTCTTTCCTTGTTCTACCCAGGTCATTGGTACCACATAGACAACAACAACTGGATCTTTCCCCTCCCACTACAAAATCCTCTGCAGGTCAGGTAAGATGTCCCAAACCTGGGCACCAGGCAGGCAACACAGCCTTCGGGACGCTCTATCCTTGCGACAGAGAACTCTGTCTATTCCCCTGACTATACTATCCCCAATTACCAATGCATTTCTCTTCTCTCCCTCTTACATGTCTCTCTGAACTATGGTGCCGCAGTTAGATTGCTCATCCTTCCTACAGCCCCCATTGCCATCCTCACAGGCAGCAAAACTCTCAGACCTGTTGGACAAGTTCATGGGCCAAGGCTCCTCCAACACTGCCTCTTAAATCCCACTACCCACCTCACTCATGGTCATACCCCCTTGCCCCTGACCACAGACTGAATTTGAGGCAGTTAATTTAATGGGTGTGACTACCTTCTGAAACAGAGAATCCCGGTAACTCTTCCCCTCCCTGATGTGCCTCAGTGTTTGAAGGTCAGATTCCAGCTCATCAGCTTTGAGCCCAAGTTCCTCAAGCAGCCGACACATGCTGCAGATGTGGTCACCAGGAACCACAATGTGGTCCATGTCATGCAGCTACAGCACATCACCTGATCCTGCATCATTCCTTTATTTAATTAGCTGTATTTAATTATTCAACCACTACAAAAGCCTTTCTTGCTGCTTACCTGTGCCTCCTTGCCAAAGCCTCGAATTCCCACTTCTAAACTGGTCCCCTCACAAAATGGCCGCTCTGATTCGACCCTCCTTTACTTTTGTTTGCTCTTGCTCATGAATCATGAATCGATTGGTCGGCTGCTAATGTGCCGAGCCCCGCGAAACGCTCCTTTTTAAAACTCTTCTCCCTGATCTGTGCAAAGCTCTCTCTCTCTTTGAATCAATTAGTCTGCTGCTAATAAGTCAACCTATAACCAGGGAAGTGATGACCCCCTCCTGTTAGACTGTTTGAGGTTAGTTATTTTTAGTCTTTCTTACTTCTCTTCTAATATTTGTATATCTGTGTGCACTTGTAATGCTACCGTGGCACTGTCATTTCCTTTGGGATCAATAAAGTATCTATTTATCTATCTAAACCTACCTTCCATTATCTGTCTACTGCTAGTCAGTAACACCAAGGTGTAATGAACAGATTGTCTCCCCATTGTGAGTCTTGTATGATTTAGCAGACTTCCAATTAGTTTTGAGTGTGTTTACATTATAAATTGCTACACTTCCACTTAATTAATTGTGCATTACATTGACACATTTCTTGCTCACTGTTATTACAACTCAGAATTGGTATTATAATTTCTAATTCCAATTTACTTTTGGTATGTTTCTGCACTTTTTATATTCACTTAAGTAACAGGTGATAAATATTTTCAGCATTTAATTCTTTAAATGCGTAATTGATGAAAGAAAAGATGTGGCTATTTGGTGGCCAAGTGGCATTGATAGTGTGCAAGCCGGCTGTTCTTTTTCTTGTTATTATTGTGACTGCACTTCAACAGTATTCATGCACACAACGACCCTCCTGTACGTAATAAAGTGGCCACTGAGTGAATGTTCATCTTCGGCTGCTCTAGTCCAAGGTTTGGCGTGTTGTGCATCCAGAGATGCATTTCTGCTCACCACTGCTATAACACGTGGTTGTTTGAGTTACTGTCGACTTGAACCAGTCTGCCCTTTCAAATTAACAAGGCATTTTCGCCCACAGAGCTGCCACTCTCTGGATCTCTTTTTGTTTCTCGCACCATTCTCTGTAAGTTCTAGAGACCGCTGTGCATGAAAATTCCAGGAGATCAGCAATTTCTAAAATACTCAAACTACACTGTCTGGCACTAACAATCATTCCACAGTCAAATCATTCTTCTTCCCCATTCTGATGTTTGGTCTGAACAACAACTGAACCTCTTGACCGTGTCTGCATGCTCTGCATGCGTTGAGTTGCTGCCACATGATTGGCTGGTTAAGTATTTGCATTAACAAGCAAGTGCACTGAATAAAGTGTCCACTGAGTGTAGAATCACAGAAATGCACAGCACTGAAATGGACCCTTCTAGCCCATCTCATGCACACCAGACACGATGCCTACCCACTCCACTCCCACTTCCCTGCAGTAAATCAGTATTGTTCTTTGTTGTTCCTGTTGAAGTACCTGTCCAATTGCCTTTTAAGTGCTATAAATGTATCTTCCTCTACCAGTTCCTCTAGCAGCCCATTCCAGATGACCACCATCCTCTGTGCATAAACTCTAACCGTGGGATCTCCTTTAAAACCTTAATCCTGTGGCACACACACACAGAATGCTGGGGGAACTCAGCAGGTCAGGCAGCATCTCTGGAAATGAATAAACAGTTGACGTTTCGGGCCGACACCCTTTATCCTGTGCCCACTAGTTCTAGAGTCCTGGGAAAAAGACGATTTATCCTTTTATACTGCTCATAACTTTATAAACCTCAATACGGTCTCCCCTCGGCCCCCGAAATCCCATAGGTCTCTCCTTTTAACAAAAGTCTTTTGTATTCCAGGCAACATCCTGGGTATATATGTATTTTGTACTGTCAATTGCTACCACATCCTTCCTGTAGTGTGAACAACCAGAATTGTACACAACACTCCAAGTGTGGTCAAAACAATGTTCTGAATGCTGCAATGTGATCTCCTGATTCTTATAACCCAGTGCCTCAGCCTGTGAAGGCAAGCATACCAAGTGACTTGCTCGCTATTTTATCCACGTGTTGATATTTTCAGTGAGCTATGGACTTGCACCTCCAAGGTCCTTCTGTACATTAATGCCCCTAAGGTTCTTGTCGTTTACTTAATATGTCTCGCTAGGACGGGACTTCCCAATTGCATTATCTCACACTTACCTGGAGTAAGTTTCACAGATACAGTGAACTTTCTTCACTATCTACAAACTCATCAGTTTTCGTTCTGTCTGCAAACTTGCTAGTCAAACAATCTATATTATTTCCCCAGTCATTTATTTACACTGCAAACAAAAGATCCCTGCACTGATTCCTGACCTACACCACTTGTTACAGATTTCTAATCAGGAAAGTGCCCATGCACTGCTACCCTTGCCTCTTACCACCAAACCATTTTACTAACTCTGGTATCTTCTATCTGCACTTCTCTCAGTAAAGCAGCTGTCATAAAGCAAAGCACACAACATGCTGAAGGAACTCAGCTGGTCAGGATGGCATCTATGGAAATGAATAAACAGTTGATGTTTCGGGCTGACGCCCTTCCTCAGTAGGAACAAAGGGGGAAGACACCAGAATAAAAAGGTGTGGGGAGGGACAGGAGGATAACTAGAAGGTGATAGGTGGGTAAGAAGGTAAAGATCTGAAGAACAAGGAATCTGATAAGAGAGGAGAGTAGATCACAGGAGAAAGGGAAGGAGGAGGGCCACCAGGGGAAGATGATAGGCAGGTGAGAAGAGGTAAGAAGCCAGAATGGAGAGTAGAAGAATGGGGGAGGGGCAAGGAAATTTTTTTCTGCCGGAAAGAGAAATTGATATTCTTGCCATCAGGCTGGAGGTTTTCTAGACAGATTATAAGGTGTTGTTCTTCCATCCTGAGGGTTGCCTCGCCGTGGCACGAGGGGAGGCCGTGGACTGAGATGCCAGAACGGGAATGGGAGTCGGAATTAAAATGATCGGCTATCGGGAAGTTCTGCCTTCGGCAGATGGAGCGGAGGTGCTTGACAAAGCAGTCCTCTGATTAATGACGGATCTCACCACTGTAGGGCAGACTGCACTGGGAGCCGTGGACACAATGAATGAGCCCAGCAGATTCACAAGTGGAATGTTGCCTCACCTGGAAGGACTGTTCAAAGATCCCACCTGCCGTGGCCATTCTCTCTTCTTGCCCCTCCTATTTGGGAGAAGATACAAAAGACAAAGTCCATGCCACTAGGTTCAAGCACAGCTTCTATCCTGTGGCTAGAACATTATTGAATGTTTCCCTCGTACAATAAGATGGACTCCTGACCTCACAATCTGCATTGTTGTGACCTTGCACCTTACTGTCTACATGCATTACATTTCTCTGGACCCTCATACATTATTCTGCATGCTGAAGTTCAAAGTCCAAAATTAATTTATTATCAAAGTACATATTTGTCACCATATTCATCATTCGTGACATTCGTCACCCTGATGTTCATTTTCTTGCAGGGATTCACAGTAAGTATAAAGAAATACAATAGAATCAATGAAAAACTACACAGAAACAAAGTCAGGCAAACAGCCAAAATGTAATTGAAACCAAGTCGTGCAAATACAATCAAAGACAAGTACTACTAATAGTGAACAAATAAGTAATAAATAATATTGTGAACATGAGTTGTAGAGCCCTTGAAAGTGAGTCCATGGATTATGGAATCAGTTCAGTGTTGAGGTGAGTGAAGTTATTGTTTTACCTTGTACTACCTCAATGTGTTGTTGTGATGAATTGGTCTGTATGGGAGGTATGCCAGAAAGGTTTTTCACTGTATTCCATACAATTGAGAATAATAAACCAGTTTACCAATTTATCAACTCACTTCAGATTGCTTGTGCTTTAATTTTCTCGGTCAGTCTATTAAGTGGAAAAAGCTTTGTCAATGACTTTACAGTATTGAATGTGAAGCTCTACATCCAATATAAAACGCTTTACAGAATTGGATATAAAGCATTTAAGTCATTCTGAAAGAGGTGTAAAGAGCTATTGAAATACATATTTGCTCTTTATTCCTTCTTAGAACTGTATTCTAAACTGAATGTAGCACAGAGTCAATGTAACTGAATGTAGGGTACAGGAACAATGGTGCACAAAGGCTATTGAAAATCTAGTCATGAAGAAAAGAAAAGCTTTCGAAAGGTTCAAAAAACTAGGCAATGATAGAGATCTAGAAAATTATAAGGCTAGCAGGAAGGAGCTTAAGAATGAAATTAGGAGAGCCAGAAGTGGCCATGAGAAGCCATTGGTGAGCAGGATTAAGGAAAACCCCAAGGCATTCTACAAGTATGTGAAGAGCAAGAGGATAAGATGTGAGAGAATAGGACCAGTCAAGTGTGACAGTGGAAAAGTGTGTATGGAATTGGAGGAAGTAACGGAGGTAATTAATGAATACTTTGCTTCAGTATTCACTATGGAAAAGGACCTCAGCGATTGTAGGGATGACTTATAGCAGACTGAAAAGCTGGAGCATATTGACATTAAGAAAGAGGATATGCTGGAGCTTTTGGAAAGTATCAAATTAGATAAATCACCAGGACTGGATGAGATATACCCCAGGCTACTCTGAGAGGCGAGGGAGGAGTTTGCTGAGCTTCTGGCATCATCGATGGGGACGGGAGAGGTTCTGGAGGATTGGCGGGTTACAGATGTTGTTCCCCTATTCAAGAAAGGGAGTATAGATAGCCCAGGAAATTACAGACCAGTGAGTCTTACTTCAGTGGTTGGTAAGTTGATGGAGAAGATCCTGAGAGGCAGGATTTATGAACATTTGGAGAGGTATAATATGATTAGGAATAGTCAGCATGGCTTTGTCAAAGGCAGGTCATATTTTATGAACCTGATTGAATTTTTTGAGGATGTGACTAAACACATTGATGAAGGAAGAGCAGTAGATGTAGTGTATATGGATTTCAGCAAGGCATTTGATAAGGTACCCCATGCAAAGCTTATTGAGAAAATAAGGAGGCATGATATCTAAGGGAACCTTGCTTTGTGGATCCAGAATTGGCTTGCCCACAGAAGGCAAAGTGTGGTTGTAGACAGGTCATATTCTGCATGGAGGTCGGTGACCAGTGGTGTGCCTCAGGGATCTGTTCTGGGACCACTTCTCTTTGTGATTTTTATAAATGACCTGGATGAGGAAATGGAAACTTGTTGATGACACAAAAGTTGGGGGTATTGTGGATAGTGTGGAGGGCTGTCAGAGGGTACAGCGGGACATCGACAGGATGCAAAAGTGGGCTGAGAAGTGGCAGATGGAGTTCAAACCAGATAAGTGTGAAGTATTTCATTTTGGTAGGTTAAATATGAAGCAGAATATAGTATTAATGGTAAGACTCTTGGCAGTGTGGAGGATCAGAGGGATCTTGGGGTCCGAATCCATGGAGACTCAAAGCTGCTGTGCAGGTTGACTGTATAGTTAAGAAGGCATATGGTGTATTGGCCTTCATCAACAGTGGGATTGAGTTCAAGATCTGACAGGCAGTGTTACAGCTATATAGGGCTCTGGTCAGATCTTACCTGGAGTACTGTTCTCAGTTCTGGTCACCTCACTACAGGAAGGATGTGGAAGCCATAGAAAGGGTGCAGAGGAAATTTACAAGGATGTTGCCTGGATTGGGGAGCATGCCTTATGAGAATAGGTTTAGTGAACGGCGTTTTCTCCTTGGAGCGACGGAGAACGAGAGATGACCTGATAAAAGTGTATAAGATGATGAGCGGCATTGATTGTGTAGATAATCAGTGGCCTTTTCCCAGGGCTGAAATGGCTAACATGAGAGGGCACAGTTTTAAAGTGCTTGAAAGTAGGTACAGAAGGGATGTCTGGGCTAAGTTTTTTTATGCAGAGAGTGGTGAGTGTGTGGAATGGGCTGCTGGTGATGGTGGTGGAGGCAGATACAATAGGGTCTTTTAAGAGACTCTTGGATAAGTAAATGGAGCTTAGAAAAATAGAGGGCTATGGGTAACCCTAGGTAATTCCTAAAGTAAGTACACGTTCAGCACAGCATTGTGGGCCGAAGGGCCTGTATTGTGCTGTAGGTTTTCTATATTTCTATGTTTCTACACACAAAATGCTGGAGGAACTCAGCATGTCAGGCAGCATCTAGGGAAAAGAATAAATAGAAGGCATCACCACTGCCTTCATTGGGGAAAGCTGATCACAACCTGGTTTTGTTACAGCCCAGATATAAATCAATTGTGATGAGGCATCCCACTACCACACGCTCTTTTAGGAAGTGGACTCCTGAAGCTGAACAGGCCCTGAGAGACTGCTTCGGTACTACTAACTGGGATGTACTGCAAGGGGGGCTCTGTGGGGGCGTTGAGGAGGTCACTGAATGCACAACGGACTATATTAACTTTTGTGTGGATGCCGTTGTCCCTGTCAGAACTGTTCACTGCTATCCCAATAATAAGCCCTGGATCACTAGTAACATCAAAGGCCTCCTAAACCAGAAGAAGAGGGCCTTTAAAGATGGTGATCGGTTGGAGCTTAAAAGAGTTCAGAAGGAACTCAGAGTACAGATAAGGGGGGCAAAGGAGCAGTATAGGAGGAAGCTAGAACAAAAGCTGCAGAAAAAAAGCATGAAGGAGGTGTGGGATGGGATGAAGATCATCACCGGATGCGGTGCAAAGCGGGGGGCAAACATAAGTGGAGATGTGGAGAAAGCGAACCAGCTGAACAACTTCTTCAACAGGTTCGACAGCACAATCTCATCCTCACCGCAGAAATCCACACCAGGCTTACTTCCCTCACAAGAAAATAGCCACTCACAGGAGACCTTGCCCACGCCCAGGATTACGGCTGAACAGGTGGAAGGTCAACTGAGGAAGATCTGTACCAGCAAGGCAGCTGGACCGGATGGAGTTTCCCCACGATTACTGAGGGCCTGTGCAACTGAGCTGGGAGAACCACTACAGCGCATCTTCAACATGAGCCTGGAGCAGAGAAGAGTACCCAGACAGTGGAAAACATCCTGTATTGTCCCGGTACCGAAGAAACCACAACCAAAGGAGTTGAATGACTTCAGACCTGTTGCCTTGACGTCGCACGTGATGAAGACCATGGAGCGGCTGATAATACAGAATCTGAGGCCACAAACCAGGCACGCCCAGGATCCTCTTCAGTTTGCGTATAAGGAGAAGGTGGGAGTGGAGGATGCTATCACGTATTTGCTGCACAAATCACTCTCTCACCTAGATGGGGTCAGTTGTGCTGTGAGGATTACATTCCTTGACTTCTCTAGTGCCTTTAACACCATCCAGCCCAAGATCTTAAGGCACAAACTAACGGAGATGGGAGTAGACTCTCACATGGTGGATTGGATAGTGGACTACTTGACAGATAGACCTCAGTATGTGCGGTTGGGAGACTGTAGGTCTGACACGGTGGTCAGCAGCACAGGAGCGCCGCAGGGAACCGTACTCTCTCCGGTCCTGTTCACCCTGTACACATCAGACTTCCAATATAACTCGGAGTCCTGCCATGTGCAGAAGTTCGCTGATGACACGGCCATAGTGGGGTGTGTCAGGAATAGACAGGAGGAGGAGTATAGGAAACTGATACAGGACTTTGTGATATGGTGCAACTCAAACTACCTGCGTCTCAATATCACCAAGACCAAGGAGATGGTGGTGGACTTTAGGAGATCTAGGCCTCGTATGGAGCCAGTGATCATTAATGGAGAATGTGTGGAGCAGGTTAAGACCTACAAGTATCTGGGAGTACAGTTAGACGAGAAGCTAGACTGGACTGCCAACACAGATGCCTTGTGCAGGAAGGCACAGAGTCGACTGTACTTCCTTAGAAGGTTGGCGTCATTCAATGTCTGTAGTGAGATGCTGAAGATGTTCTATAGGTCAGTTGTGGAGAGCGCCCTCTTCTTTGTGGTGGCGTGTTGGGGAGGAAGCATTAAGAAGAGGGACGCCTCTCGTCTTAATAAGCTGGTAAGGAAGGCGGGCTCTGTCGTGGGCAAAGTACTGGAGAGTTTAACATCGGTAGCTGAGCGAAGGGCGCTGAGTAGGCTACAGTCAATTATGGAAAACTCTGAACATCCTCTACATAGCACCATCCAGAGACAGAGAAGCAGTTTCAGCGACAGGTTACTATCGATGCAATGCTCCTCAGACAGGATGAAGAAGTCAATACTCCCCAATGCCATTAGGCTTTACAATTCAACCGCCAGGACTTAAGAACTTTTTAAAAGCTATTATTAATGCTTTTTGAGATAGTGATTTAGATGCATATCATATTTTTTTACTGAGTTAAGTATTGTATGTAATTAGTTTTGCTACAACAAGTGTATGGGACATTGGAAAAAAAAGTTGAATTTCCCCATGGGGATGAATAAAGTATCTATCTATCTATCTGGTTCAGGCCAAGAGCTGATGAAACATTCAATAGTGTTATAACAGCAGAATAGAAGATGTCCTTGAGCCTAGTGGTAAAGACTTCAATCTAAATTGAATGGCATTCAGTAATCAGCAGATTCAATATTAAGATGTGAAATATTTTATTAATGAAGAGGAAACATGATGCGTTACTTATATAAGAAAAGTATTAACATATTCAGCAGCTGAAATAGTGGAGGTAGTGTTTTGTAATGTAGAACTTTCTCACCAATATTGATTACCTTAATATAGCTAAACACATTGAACTAAACACAGTAAATGATCTCCAGATTCGGAAATTAAGTATCTGAAATGTGGCTTTTGAGTGGGTACAGTTATTGCTGCGTGCTTTCAATATTTTCTGTTGGCAATTAAAAGGAAGTTTGGTACAGTACATATAAGCTAGTTTGGGATGGGTTTTTCCTCACTATTCACAAGTTCCAAGCCAGCAATTAATAGTACCTTCGCTGGGGTAGCACAGTAGAGTAGTACAGTAGAGTAGTACATCGTGTTATAGCACCAGCAACCAGGGTTCTATTCCTGCCGCTGTTTGTAAGGAGTTTGTATGTCTCCCCGTTAAGGCATAGGTTTCCTTCAGATGCTCTGGTTTCCTCCCACATTTTGAAGAAATATGGTTTAGTAGGCTAATATGTTAATTGATTACATGGAGTATAATGGGGAAGAAGCCAGAATAAGAGGGAGGGGAGGAATACAGGCTAACAGGGGATAGATTAAGCAGAGTAACCATTTCAGATCAAAGACCCTATGTCAGAATTGGGAAGAGAGATAAAAGCTGGGGTAGAGAGGATGGGAGGTGAGGTGGGTGGGAGATATTTGTCGTAGATTGAGGCTAGGATGATGGTGGTGATGGTCATTAATTGTACAGTGACAAAGAATTATGAGGCATTGCAAATAATGAGTCAGAGAGGTAGAAGAAAACTGGGCCAGTGTCATTGAAGTAACACATACAAAATGCTGGAGAAACCCAGCAGGTCAAGACAGCGTCTATGGAGAGGAATAAACCATCGATGTCATCAGGACTGGAAAGGAAGGGGGAGGAAGCCAGAATAAGAAGGAGGAGGGCAGGGGAAGGAGGACAAGCTGGAAGGTGATAGCTGAAGCCAGGCGGTTGGGGAGCGGTTGGTGAAGTGAGAAAATGGGAAATGACAGATGGGTTCTGAAGAAGAAGGAATCCTCTAGGAGAGGAGAGTGGATCATAGGGGAAAGGGAAGGAGGAGGGGCCAGAGGGGAAGGTGATAGGCAGATGAGAAGAGGTAAAAGGGGAGTCAGAGTGGGGAATAGAAGAAGGGAGAGGAGGAAGATTACCATAAATTAGAGAAATCGATGTTCATGCCATCAGGTTAGAGGCTACCCAGACTGAATGGGGGGTGTTTTCCTTCAGCCTGAGAGTGGCAGTGTCACTGAAGGTTGACTTGCAACAGAAAATGGCCAGTTCAGATACAGACAGAGAAAGGGAATTACTGGAAATCGGAGAACGCGATATTAAAACAGGAAGGCTGTACTGTGTCCAGAGAGAAGCGAAGGTGCTCTCCTGGAGCTTGTATTGGGCCTTGTTGCAAATCAATGTGAGACTGGGATGAAGAATTAAAGAACTGGAGATTTTTCCCCCCAGATGCTAACTGGCCTGCTGGGACTTTTGTGTCAGATTTCTAGCATCTGTAGGCTTCTAGCTTGATTTTCATTGGTGGGTTCATCTTGGACATGCAAATAAGGACTGCTGTTCCCTTTGCTATAAACTGTAATGTGATTTTGAAACATTGCAACACACACAAAATAGATAGATAGATAGATAGATAGATAGATACTTTATTCATCCCCATGGGGAAATTCAACATTTTTTCCAATGTCCCATACACTTGTTGTAGCAAAAACTCATTACATACAATACTTAACTCAGTAATAATATGATATGCATCTAAATCACTAACTCAAAAAGCATTAATAATAGCTTTAAAAAAAGTTCTTAAGTCCTGGCAGTTGAATTGTAAAGCCTAATGGCATTGGGGAGTATTGACCTCTTCATCCTGTCTGAGGAGCATTGCATCGACAGTAACCTGTCGCTGAAACTGCTTCTCTGTCTCTGGATGGTGCTATGTAGAGGATGTTCAGGGTTTTCCATAATTGACCGTAGCCTACTCAGCGCCCTTCGCTCAGCTACCGATGTTAAACTCTCCAGTACTTTGCCCACGACAGAGCCCGCCTTCCTTATCAGCTTATTAAGACGTGAGGCGTCCTTCTTCTTAATGCTTCCTCCCCAACACGCCACCACAAAGAAGAGGGCGCTCTCAACAACTGACCTATAGAACATCTTCAGCATCTCACTGCAGACATTGAATGACGCCAACCTTCTAAGGAAGTACAGTCGACTCTGTGCCTTCCTGCACAAGGCATCTGTGTTGGCAGTCCAGTCTAGCTTTACTGGAGAAACAGCAGCCCAGGCAGCATCATCGTTTCGGGCTGAGACCCTTTGGCAGGTTCCTCCAGCATTTTGTGTGTGTTGCTTGGATTTCCAGCATCTGCAGATATTCTCTTGTTTGTGATTGGATTTCATAAATATTCATTATTCTGATGAACCCTTACAAAGATAGAAGAAGGAAAGAAGGATATGTAAAACACATTTATGTCTCACTTCTCCATTTTTGATGAAGAAGAATTGACTTTGGAACATTAACAGTGTTTCTCTCTGCACTGATGCTGGTTAACCTGTTGCATCTCCCCAGCATTTCTGTCGTGGGTTTGAGATGGAAGCAAAAATGTCTGTGGACGTTTGTGATGATTGGATCAAAGGAGACACATTGTTCTAATATGCAAGCTCTTATCCTGACTTATTTAAGAAGTATTGCAAATATTTGTCCCCTTTCCAACAGTAATTTTATCAATGACTGAAAAGTTTGATCTAATGGTCAACTTTAAATTTCTTTTCAATCTTTTTATTGATATCAAAATAGTGAATATAACATTATATTGCTACACAATTATTGGGATTACATTGTTAATGGTTAACATACATAAATATATATTCAGTTAATACAAAGGTAATAAACCTCCCAAAATTGTTCTGTACAAATATAGTATACATAGAAAAAAGGATTAACATATCCAAAAAGAATAAAAAGAAAAAAATACATACCCCCCCAAAAAAAACCTAATCTGAATAATACTAACCAAAAGCTAAGAAAAAGAAAAGAACATGGGCTGTTTGTAACATCAAAAAAGAAAGAACCATTAGTGTCATTAACTCTGAACCTCTCTGCATATATTAAAACAACAGAATAGGTTTGTAAAAAGGTCCAATCACATCATATGGAAGTGTTAAATAAAAAGCCTCCAAGTCTATTAAAGAAATAGAAGCCCTATAAAATGACTGTGGTAATTTACCTAATCTAATTGCTTCTTTAAAAACTCTACCTAACCAAGGAGAGAGAATATTCCTTGGTTAGGAATATTCTATTCTCTCTCCTTGGTTAGGTAGAGTTTTTAAAGAAGCAACTTTAAATTTTAGCATATCAAATATTTATCTTTCACACTTTTATTTATCAATTTATCTATCTATTCACCCGTTTACCTATTTATCTATCTATCCATTTATTGCTTACTTGTTTATTTATTTACTTATTTATTAGTTGATTGACTGATGATAATGTCGCACTCTGCCGCTGCCATAAATATCACAACATCTGTCAGTGATAATAAACCTGATTCTGATAAAGTAATGTTACCAATTACAATCATGATGAATGTAAGCAACAGCCTATCCTTGCACTTTGCCTGAAATGCAATGGTTATCTCTGGGTGTTTCACAGAGAATGAGTTGATTGAGTACAGACAATGAACCAAAAAAATCAAGGAATTTGGAAGGAAGAAAAGATGAAGCAAAGAAGCAAAGAAAAGGGGTTTGCATCACCGTGGAGGGAAGAAGTTCTGGAGAGCAGATGTTCAGAGTTTGCAAGCGAGCAATGTCAGAATACCAAGGAAGCACAAGACTTTATTGCTGAGACATGGTGGATTAAGACCACATATAATATTGCCTGCCTTTTGTTATTCTTTCTTATAATAATGCTCGGTTGTGAACTTCAGCTCAGAATACTTTTGCTTGCTTTTATTGTTTGTTCAATTTGGTTTTTTTTCTTTCTCTGAACACTGAATGTTTGGCAGTCTTCTTTTGTTCTGAATGGGTTCCTTTGGGGTTCTTTGTTTCGTGGCTGCCTGTAAGGAGACAAATCTCAAGGTTGTATTGAGTAGACAAACTTTGATAATAATGTATTTTGAACTTCAAACTTTGATTGCGGGCCAAGCCAGCATTTATCACTTGGCACTTGAAGCACAGTAATCCACAAAAGATATTCCCGCAGAGCCATTTAGAAAGGGAATTTTCAGATTTTGATTTGGCAGTAGTGATTTTATCACCCAGGACATGCCCTCTTCTCATTGCTACCACCAGGAAGGAGGTACAGGAGCCTGAAGACCCACTCTCAGTGATTTAGGAACAGCTTCTTCCCCTTCTGCCATCAGATTTCTGAATGGACATTGAATCCATGAACACTACCTCACTATTTTTCTTTTCTCTTTTTGCACTACTTACTTAATTTAACTTTTCAAATATATATACACTTCTTACTATAATTTACACTTCTTATTATGTATTGCAATGTACTGCTGCTGCGTAACAACAAATTTCATGACATATACCAGTGATATTAAACCTGGTTTCTGATTCTGAATCTGATTTATATCTGAGTCAGCATGGAGTACTGCTTGGAGGTGAAAGTGTTTCTCATGCAAATGTTTCCAGGTACCTGATGCACTTGTCCTTTAATACATGTGATGATTTCCATTGAGAAGGTCATGTATTATAAAGGACAAAATACTCTGTCTCAGCACCTGAAAGATAATGGATAACTGGGTAATACACACAGAAAAGCTTCCCAACTGAGTTAGCAGATTTAAACTGCTTATTGTCATGTGCAGTGTTTGGCAGTGCACATTTGGCAGTGTTGAAAAGTTCCTGATATTCCATTTCCCAATCAACATCTGGAGATTGTTGAGTCAGACATGTAAAAAGCCAAGCTATGAATATTGTTCTTTTAAAATACCCGTTGACCCTTATGTATGAATAGTAGATGAATGGTGTAACAAACATACAAAATGCTAGAGGAACTCAACAGGTCGGGCAACATCTCTGGAAAGGAATATACAGTTGATGTTTCGGGCTGAGACCCTCCATCAGGACTGAAAAGATAGTGGGAAGCAGCCTGAATAAGAGAGTGGGTGAGGGGAAGGAGTACAAGCAAGAAGGTGATAGGTGAGATCAGGTGAGGAATAAATAAAAAAAAACACTCAAAAGGTCCTGAATTGAGGCATTGATTCATACATGTAATCATAATAGCATTGAGTCAATGTGTTCAGAAAAGGAAATTAAAAGGTAAACCATTGTGATAAATATATTAAAATATGCAACATTACATATTAAAATCAAACACAATTTTGAATAAATCTCTCACTTCATTTTTTCTATGACTGATTAAAATTCTCAAAACATACTTGAATACCTGTTACAGATTTATCAGACAATAAATTGCTGACACTTTGATTGCATTATTTTGAGCTATTCATGACTCTAAAAGCTATTGGCATAATGGTTTTATGGTAAGAGGCATAAAAAATAGAAGCTAAGGAGGTGAAACTATATAACACGTTATGTTTTATTTCAACCATTGGGTGGAATAATGCGTGGGAAGAAAAACTGAGATAATGAAAGAGGAGATTCACTGGTATTACAGGCTAATAAAAGAACAACAAAAATTAGGTCTTTTTATGTTTGAGTAGAAAAGGTTATAGCATGATTTGACAGTGGTGTTTAAAATTATGAAATAATATCTCAAAATAGAAGTCTACTTCTAGTGATTGAAGGATCTAGAACGAGAAGTAAATGTAAACTTAAATTTTAGTAACTTAATGATCGTGAACACTGAAGATTTGTTAAGATTGCTGTTTGAGGGAAAATTATATAATTGAATAAGTGAATATTTAGATAACTTAAAGACAAAATTGGGCAGAAGCTGAAAATATTGTTATCCTATTTTAATTCTATGTACAAAAGGAAGCCCAATTTTTAGGGAAATATGCCACATTGTATTATATCAAAATAATTATAATGGATGAATTATTAACGCAATGATTTGGACATCTTAAGTTAGTGCAGTAACATGAATAAAAATTGTTGTATCTGAAATTATTCTTGTTTTGCATTACAGTAGCAACAAATGACCTATATGTTTTTACAGCTACCTTTTGGAAACCTTGCTTTTTGACTTTCTATGACCAATGAGTTGCAGTCAACAAAGAATACTGATCATATGGGACATATTAAAAAAATATTCTTTAGTTCCTTAGATATTCGTAGACTTTATGACTTAGCTTTTAAAAAGAAAACAAAATTTAATTTTCAAGTTCATATTTTACTTTTTTTGTTTAAAGGAAGCATTCAATCCATTTGGGTCAATACCAGAACTGCATCAATCCCGTTTCCTCTACTTATTTCTCTGTATACATGCCTATACATTCGTACTGATTCTCCCCTGGCTCACTTACAATAGGTATCATTTTACGATAACCACCTTCCCAATGGAGTCTAGAGGAAGGTGTGCCAATCTGCTAGGCTCCCACCTAGCGGAAGAAGCCTGCAGCCAGCAAATCTATCCCTATCCATCCTGTCAGGCTCCCAAAAGATGTGGCAACCAGGAGAGGAGCTTTATTTAAGCTGCAGTCAAACAGATGGCAACCAATTTGTGCACAGCAAGGTCCTGCAACCAGTAAAATGACATCATCAGATAACCTGCTAGTTATTGTTTTCATTGCATTTGTTTTGTAGTTTTATTCGGTAAAGGCAGTAATTTTTTTTGCTCTTTTTTTTAAAGTACATTATACAAAATAACAAAAGCAGGAGAGTTTCCAAGGAAGCCCCAGTAACATGAAACGAATCTGCGAAGGCAGGGACCAAAGTGCCTAATTGGGCCAGGTTGCGGGCCCGGGAGGCAGGAGGGCGAGCGACGCCTTGTGGGAGTTGTAGTTTGTCTGTCCCGCCGCCCTGCCCGAAGAGCGACACGACTACAAGTCCCAGAAAGCGCCGCGCGTGACCCTAGCAACCGCTGGGCCTCTCCTCCCCTCCCCCATCCACTGAAGGGAAAAGAAGAAGAAGCAGAAGGAAAAAGGAGCCGGTCCTCTGTGTCGAGCTTCGGATGTGCTCCTGAAGGAGGGATTTGCAAATTAACGCACTTGCGCTGCCCTATTTTTGTATTTGCATTTTTTAAAAAAGAAAACTATATTAATTTTCCCGCGTGAAGAAAACTTATTTTGCAGTTTTGTTTAAGAGGGAGGTTGAATTGCATTGTAAAAGCAGGCCGAATGTTTAGGAATGGCTGAAGAGAACAACAAGGGTCAACAACCCAAGCCCAGTGGTAAAATAAAGAAGGCTTCAGTTGCTGAAGAGGAAGGGGAAGAAGAAGAGGAGGAGGAGGAGGACGAGGAGGAAGAAGAGGAAGGGGAGCTGAGTTTAGGCAAAGCCATGCAGCAGTGCGAGCTCAACCAGGACATGATCGACATCAGCATCTCCAGTCTGGAAGGGCTCAGGACCAAATGCGCTGCGTCCAACGATCTGACGCAACAGGAGATTCGCATGCTGGAGGTAACATGGTGCCTCTTTTGCTTTGGTAGCCAGACCCGGCTGTGCTGACCAGTGTCAGTCCTGATCCCAAATGTGGGTGGGTGGGTCGGTCGGTCACAGTGCATTGGGAGATGCTGGGTGGTCCTGGTCACCCATCTGCAATCTCCACCACGGGGTTACTTCCAAATCCAGCCAGTGCCTTTAGGGATCAAATGAGAAGGGGGGCAATGCCTGCAGAGCCCTCACAACCCCTCCTGCAGTTTTAAGTCAAGGTAGATCAGGAGCAGCTTTTAGATGTAAAAAAAAAGCCCTGTCTGTTTTCCTAATGTGCTTAGAAAAGCATTTGGGATGGTGGGGAGGGGGTTGTGGGGAAGAGTCCCACCTGACTAGACTCCCTCCTTTAAAATTTACGAAACATAGATACCAAACACGGAAATATGAGCCAGCAAACCGGGTCTTTTTTTTTCCTAATGAACGGGTATTTATACACGATTTTCCGATTCAAGTGATAATCCATAAATTTTGCACCTGCTCTTGCTATGCAGTCTCTCTCAAGCACACTGCTGTCTGCGTTTTTGAGCGCACAACATATAGCTGTCTCTTGTCTGACCTCAACCAATTGCTTTTGCTCAGAGCTAATATGCATATAAATTGCAACAACGCTGTAAATTATTACAAGGTTGAAATTACGCACTTTTTAATTTCGTCCTTTGCCCAGCAAAATCGAAGCATTATTTCTGTGTCAGCCCAGCTGTACTGGGTACGAAATAAAACTGTAGTGAAGGGTGTTTCTAATCTTCAAATATTACGTGTGACATAATTTAAAGTTTACTCACGGTTAGGCATTAAATTATTATTTCTTGTCTTGGCTGTGGGTTTAACTAGGACCAACAGCTGGCGTTAACCCTTAATCGCAAAGCAACACATGTTGGTAAGCAGATACACTTTTTTTTCAGGCTGCATTGCGGCCGAAGAGACTTACTGCTTTGTACTTAATCGTAGGGATTCGCAGAACTTTCACAGAGATGGCTTAATTTTTTTTGGCGCTGTTCTATTACGGGTGTCAGCATTTTTGTTTGATCTTGGTAAGCCGCTGTCACAACTCGCTTGGAAATGTTTAAGCATGTTCAGACAGGCATTAGTCATGTCGTCAGTTTTTGAAAAGGGGGTGGAATCGCAGTTTCTCCCGGCGCATTAGGATCACGGTTGATTGTTTTCATGTAAGTGCATTTTGAAGGCTGTTTCCCCTTCTTCTCCGGTCTCCGTGCAAGCGACGGGCCTGTGTTGTACCAGACAAACGCGTCCACACAGATGAGATCAGCATAACCCACTTCAACAGAAAATGAGGCGTCGCTCCATTGCAGGAGGACTCGATTGCCCTTTGTAAGCAATTCGCTTGAAAGGAAACATTTTTATCTTTTAAGAGCCACGGTCAGTGTCCTTAGCAGGATAAGTAATGTAAATGTATCGATTTATGTGACTTAAAAAAATATAAACCTGTGAACGATAATCAAGATTAACGTCATTAAGTAATGGAAGTTTTCTTTGGGTCGCGATCTGCTTTGTGGATGTTGGGTGGTAACAGAACGAAAGTCCTTTCTGGATTATTGAGCCATGAAGTAATATTGGTCTCAGTTGTGGTGCGTTGCGTGTAGTGCTGCGGCTGTTCCCAAAAATAGATCACAACTCCTCCTCGTTTAGTGAACATAAATACACCGCCGCACAAAGGTAGAAGGCTGATTCAATACTAGCAAAGCGTGTGGCACTTTATAATATGGCTGAAAAACAGGGAGTTGACGTGAATAAGCATTCTGATCTATTTTCTCAAAGTAACCCTGGGTTTGTTGATAAAACAGGTTGGTGATTGAAGAGTGACTGCATGTGCTGGGTGGGAATTCCTGTATCTTTAAGTTAATTTAGTTGTATCCTGTTGGTTCACGTGTTGTGGAGGACAATTCTCGCTCAAAGTACTAAAACTTCTTAGTGTAGATTTAGCCCTGATTGTATTCATATTAGTGAAGTAAATTCTGGAGCAGAGGCTGAGAAGACCAGCTTAGAGCTGCGACATTTACAGTAAACGTTCATACTAATTACCCACCAGAATTTATTTTTGATCATTTCCTCTTCCGTGCTCTTGGGATTGAGGATGACTTCCTTCTACCCCAGTTCTTTGACTTCTTCAGCCACATCAGAACCCAGTGTGGGACCCCACAGTTGGTGTCATTGATGGGACAGAAGTCACTTGATAAAGCCTGTTGATAGTAGTTTGGGAGGTGGCATGCTTCCTCTGGCAGGTACTTTGAATCTTTTATGTTTCTGACAAATGGACTGGAGGATCTGAATGCTGTTCCTCCATTTTGAGTTGGCTGGAACTGAGATTCCATGAATCCCTTTTCTCAGGGAGTTGAGAAGGTGATTGAATTGTTTCCTTTGTCCACCTGCTAATAGTCTGTCTTGATGTTTCTTCTGGGAGTTTGGTTTTGGGCATGAGAGTAATGTGGCCTGAGCATTAGAGCTGATTTCATACAATCATCCAGAGATTTCTGCAGCAATGGTGGTGGTAGTCTTCTGAAAATAAGAAATAGAAATGTAACTACATGCCACCACTGCAGGAGGTTGGCTATTTTGTCCCTTGAACCTGCTTCACCATTAAGTAAGATACAACCTTTCTCAAGTTCACGACCCCACTCTATCACCATCACCTGCAATTCCCTCACAGATTGAAAGTCTGTTTTTTTTTTCCAATTTGGAATAGCTTCATGGATTTGGCGTCAGAAACTTCTGGAGCAAACAATTGTTTGGGCTTGTAACCCCTTGAGAGTGTTTCCTGATTGCTCATTGCACCTGTATACTAGCTTTGTGTTTCATGAGAAGGAACCTTTATGTTCCTTTGTGCTGCAGCTTTCTGCAGTCCTTACTTAAGTAATCTGTTCGTTCATTTCCCAATATTATGCCTTAATTTTCTACTTTTTTGGCCACTTTTTCCACAAACTGTTCATTCCTCATGTTTGGTTCATTTGCAAATTTGGCTACATTATCTTACTTTATATGTCACTAATGTGGTCTTTAAGCAGTGCTTTGAGATAGTTTATATTTCATAAGCATACAGGAGGGGAGCGAGGCCTGGTTTGAGGTCTTGGTCTTCAAATACTATTTTCCTGGCGTGCTAAGGCCTCAATAAATTTCATTATTGATATCTATATTTGTTAAGATGTGGCTCCCAAGGTAGAACAATCTATGTTTTCTTGTCTTATTGAAAGTGGGTAGAAATTGTACAATACAAATGACTGAAAATATATTAAAATGAATGGGCAGGGAAAGATTCCAGTGTTAGCACACATTGATTCCCAGAGGTAAACTTGTTGAACTCAGGGTTGGGGGTGTTCCTCTGTACCTGTGTATCTGAGACAGGTAATTGTCCAAGTATATGAATAGAAGAGCAGGCATGAAGGTCTGAGTGGTCTCCTCTGAATCTCTAAACAATGTTATTTTTTGGTGGTGACATGGCTATAGCTAAAGATGCTTTGGAGGCCAAAGTCTGAGGTGAATGAATATCTTCAAGGGTTAAAGCGATGAGGCTGTCAGAAACTTGATGTGATCCCTGGACAAATTTTACAAAAATATTGTTAAATTGGTCCACTTGTAGAATCAAACTTAGTCCTTTAGAAGTGGATGGCCTTGAATTTTGATATCATGTGACAGGATGTGTCAAGATGAAAGTTAACTCTGCACAGATTACCTAATTTATTAAATATTTTCCAGAATTTTTAGTATTTCAGTATTGCTTTAGGACAAGAAATTTGTTTTTTTGATTGAACTTTTTGGAGGCAACCATCTGTTTGGTCTGTTACACAATTTCAGGCAGCACCATTGCACACAAGGTGGAGAAATCACTAACTTATTCATGTATGGACAATTTCTTGCTTTGCCTTTGTTTAGTTCTGCATTCTTAACACTCATTCTGAAGTACACTCCACTCATTTCCATCTTTTAATGCCTGAGCTGTGAATTACTTGAACATCTAGTCCATTATTTTTCTAAACAACCCGTGCCGCCTCTTCAATAGCATGCTGTCACTTATTTCAGCAGTTAATGAAAGCTTGGGTCCATTTCCAAATGCTGCTTGTTATATCTCTCTGAACTAATTTTTAATTATTTCTGGCTGACTGCCACCCCACCCCTTCACCTTACTTAATCCTATACTACTTTTATACTCCTTGGTAATTTCAAAATTGTACTTTGTCATGCCTTGTCTATGGCATTATATGTGTGTGCCTGTCTTTTATGAACATATAACAGGACTTCAACAGCATGATTATCCCTTCTGAAGTCATTCATTCCCTGTTATTATTACTGACCTGTAGCTGTTCAGGTTAACAGTGTTCTTTTGAAATGGAACCTGGGATATGGGTCTCAAAGACCCAGGATTACACAAATTTACGAAACTCGACCCTGTACTTTGTTTATTTTCTTGATATTCTTCAGTGTCTACCATAAGCGTTTAAGTTGGGCTCAAAACATTAAACCAAAGTCTGATCAATGCTGAAGATCAGGAAGTATTTTTGGTGAGCAACAGTTAACATTTCAAGTCTATGCTCTTTAATCAGAGCTGAAGTATAACCTGCATTGTTTGTTTGGCTGCTGAAATATGTATTTTACTTCAACATCCTTAAGTACTATATAAATATTTATTTAATGATAGTGATTATTGAGTAAAATGAAGCCTTTATATTTTCTAATCTGTTTCTTCTAGTATTTTCTAACTTTGAATCAGTTACCGGTAGGTAAATTTTTTTAGGGGAAGTTGATATTTGTGTTGCAGTGAGGTAGAATCAATGACTACATTCAATAAGACTGATTAGCTAGACATTTGATTAAATACTGTTCCCGTCAGAGTAAATAAAATTGCTAATGTTGACTTGTATTCTGTGTAGATGTATTCTAATACAGAATAAATTAGGATGACTGTTGCTGGGAGATCTGTTTACTGTAAAGAAAAGATGTGATGCAAATACAGTGCCACGTTGCTTTCCCTTGACCTCTGGGTGTTTCAGCTTATCTCCCTATGGCATGTGTCCCCTTGCACTAGTATAGTGCAATTGTGACATATCTGGATGACAAATTGTTGTATTTGCATTTCTTTCTTGCTAGATTTGGCATTTAGAATCATGCATTTCTCCTTTTTTAGTTGTTCAACTTGAAGCTGTTCAGTGCTCAACGAGTAACACTTACGGGGGTTGAAGGAATAATAATTTACTTTGAACTTTGAATTGTCCACATTTTGAATTTGTGCAGAATAAATTTTCTTTTGAAAGATAATCTGAAAGCTCCATGTGTTAATTGAATTGTTTTATGCACTTTGGTCAAAAATGAATAATGGTTATAATTTGCAGGTGGCATTATGTGATCATGTAATGGTGCCAAAGATGCCCATTATTTCCTGAATACTTGAGGTGGCACAGTTAGAATAATGCTATTACAGAGCCAGCAGCCCGGGTTTGATTCCTGCCACTGTCTGTAAGGAATTTATACATCTCTCTGACGGTATGAGTTCTCTTTGGGTGCTCCGGTTACCTCCCACATTTCAAAGCAGTATTGTTTAGTAGGTCAATTGGTCACGGGTGTAATTGGGTGGCCCCGAAATACATTTTTATATTATATGGTAAACATAATTGTTTTTAGCTGTTTGTGGTTGTTAAGCATTTCATTGCTACTTATTTTTCATGTCATAGAACATAGAAATTTACAGCACATTACAGGCCCTTGGGCCCACAATGTTGAGTCATGTAACCTACTCAAGAGACTGTCTAGAATTTCCCTAGTGCATAGCCCTCTAATTTAATAGCTTCATTTACCTATCTAAGAGGCTCTTAAAATACCCTATTGTATCAGATCCACCACTGCCACTGGTAGTGCATTCCACACATCCACCACTCTCTGTGTGAAAAAATTACCCCTGACATCCCCTTGGAACCCATTTCTTTAAAACTATATCCCCTTGTGTTAGCCATTTCAGCCCTGGAAAAAAGCCTCTGGCTATCCACGTGATCAATGCCCCTTAACATCGTATACACCTCTATCGGATCACCTCTCATCCTCCGTCGCTCCAAGGAGAAAAGGCCTAGTACACTCAACCTATGTTGACTTAGTTTATATCCTACTTTTTAGTTCTTGCATTTATTTGTGTTAAATTTGAAATGTTAACCATGGTATTTCTATGATGACATAAATATCAGCCCTCTATTTATTTAGTTTTTAAAAAAAAGTCACCATTTGGATTGCAGTTCTGGTTGTGGGGTAATGTAATGCCAAAGTATAAAACTGGAAGCAAACACTATTTTTGTAGTTTGATTAACTTAGTGTTTTTTTGGTTTGTGAGGATTATTTCCACACAGAGCAAACCTTCCAGAAAAAATGACCTAAATTGGGTGAAAACAGCCAGATCATCTTGAGCCTTGATTTGGCAAGAGAATGCAAAAGTAGAATTGCCTGGAGAATGGTGAAATATATATCAGTAATCATTTTCTGATATTCATTTCTCATAGGAGACAGATTATGTATTCAGTACCAAAGCAAGCAGATCTTTTGTATGCTGTCAGTTTTTCTTTCCTAAATTCCTGTAAGATTTTGAAAGAGTTTCTCTTTCCTTCATGTGCCTCATTAGTTTAGAATGTGCTGAACAAATGTTGAAGAAACTTGTTTGCATCTGTGCTTTCTCTAAAGGTTATCCAATCTTAGATGTGTTTTGAATCTTAAATTTAATGAAGTGACTTGTACACAAACTGTACAGTTCATGACGTGTAGAGATTTAAAATATTGCATGGTCATTGACTTAAGAACAAGATGTTATTCACTTTGATGAAAACAATGGAATGAAAATATATTGGATATAATCTTTGTATAAAATTTGAGTCAGCATATCAGCTTTGATATTTTTATTGAATGAAAGTCTCATGGTTCTTCAGTATCTTATCATTGGTGCATTTGATTCTGACCATGAGACTATGTGTAATATTTTTGATGAACCTGTCATTCACGTCTTGAGATCTAGTGTTAAAACTTTTATGGTTTCTTTCTCATCCTCTCCTACCTTATCAGTTTGTAATGATCTAAAGCTGACTTTTGTCATGTTTGTGTTTTGCAACTGTAAAATAAGTGACTGTCAAAGTATCTTAGACAGTTTAAACGGTCTAGACAACTTTTAATAAGCCCAGATTTAATAATCGGCATTTAATAGTGTAAACTTGTTAAATAGCCTGGAGTCATGTTGTTCACAGTTTTAAAAAAAAGTTGAAATTACAATGGTATTTAATGTTTTTAGAAATATAGAGAAACAGTGCTTCTCATCAGTTTTCTGCTCTGTGGAACAATGTAATCTGTAAAGAATTTCAACATATTCACAATGTTCAATTTATTTTACCCATGTGCCTTCAGAAACTGAATTGTGTTGTGTTGGATACCATGTTTGACCCTACGATCTCTAGATTATGCATTCTCACCACTGCTTGGCATCCTTGTTCAATGCTGCCCTCCACTCAGTACCTCAGGAATTCTAATCTGCACCCTTGTGATCTCTGTTCATAGTCATCCAAAATTTGTTCCCATTTTCAATTTCTGTATATAAGCTATCTTGTATATTTATATTTCTGCGTTTTTTAAAATCTTACTGTGTTCTATGCTACACTGGATCTGGATTAACAATTATTTTGTTCTCCTTTATACATGTACTGGAAATGGTATCAAACAATCTTGAACTACTTGAACTGACTGCCACCATGTCCCTTTTGTCTATCACTCCTGTATCTGTTGACCTATTTACCCTGACAATATTTTGGTCTTTTAAAAACACAGTTCTGTATTTGCTTCAAATATTTCCATGATCCTGCTATTCCATTTCTTTGTAACCTCCATCCCTTTAATACTTTGAGGTTTATGTACACCTATGCTCTGTCTGCCAGAGAAAGCAGGATCTCCCAGTGGCCACACATTTTAATTCCACATCCCATTGCCATTCTGATATGTCTATCCATGGCCTCCTGTACTGTCAAGATGAAGCCACACTCAGGTTGGAGGAACAACACCTTATATTCCGTCTGGGTAGCCCCAACCTGATAGCATGAACATTGATTTCTCTAACTTCTGTTAATGCCCCTCCTCCCGTTCTTACCCTATCCCTGATTTATTTATTCCACCCTCCTTTTTTTTCTCTCTCTGCCCATCACTCTTTGCCTGTTCTCCATCTCCCTCTGGTGCTCCCCTCCCCCTTTCTTTCCCCGCTAGGCCTCCCGTCCCATGATCCTTTCCCTTCTCCAGCTCTGTATCCCTTTTGCCAATCACCTTTCCAGCTCTCGGCTTCACCCCACCCCCTCCTGTCTTCTCCTATCATTTCGGATTTCCCCCTCCCCCTCCTACTTTCAAATCTCTTACTATTGTTTCTTTCAGTTAGTCCTGACGAAGGGTCTCGGCCCGAAACATCGACAGTGCTTCTTCCTATAGATGCTGCCTGGCCTGCTGAGTTCCACCAGCATTTTATTGTGTGTTGCTTGGATATGTTGGGACCAGGTTAGATCCTCAGAGATCTAGACACCCAGGAACATGAAACTGCTCACTGTCTCCACTTCTGATCCCTCTATGAGGATTGGTATGTGTTCCTTCATCTTACCCATCTGGAAGTCCACAATCAACTCTTTCATCTTACTAACATTGAGTGTCAGGTTGTTGCTGCGACACCACTCCACTAGTTGCCATATCTCGCTCCTGTACGCCCTCTTGTATGGGAATTAACTCTTATGGAATTTAAGATTAGATGGTAGGTGTTTCTATAGATATATAACAAGGAAGAGAATAGCAAGGACAAATATGGATCACCTGTAAACAGAGACAAGAAAATTTATAATAGGGAATAAAGAAATGGTAGAAATATTAAACAAAAATAGTAGTAGTTAAGTTGGTGAGATTGAGAGCCGAGAAGTCCCACACTCAGTGGCCTACATTCCAGATTTGTGTAGAAATGGTGGATGCATTGGCTGTTATCTCACTGCATTTTATAGA
Source organism: Hemitrygon akajei (assembly GCF_048418815.1). Classification (NCBI taxonomy): domain Eukaryota; kingdom Metazoa; phylum Chordata; class Chondrichthyes; order Myliobatiformes; family Dasyatidae; genus Hemitrygon; species Hemitrygon akajei. Next base: position 12,542,554 of record NC_133131.1, read on the forward strand.
TTCTGAGATGGTTCCTGAAGATTTGAGGTTAGCAAGTGTGATTCTACTGTTTGAAAAGGGAGTGAGAGAGAAATTGCTGACTTGTTAGCCAAACATCATTGGCAGGGAGCTTGATGAATCTATGATATAATAACAGAACCCTTAGCAAAAGAATAAGTTCAAGCAGAGTTGCCATGGACTTCTGGAAGGGAAATCATGTTTACTTAATCCACTGAATTTCATTAAAGATAGGAATAATAGAATAGCTAAGAAGGATCAGTATTTGGTACAATTAGATTTTGAATAAGATTCCATACAGGAGGTTGGTGGACATGAATTTGGGTGTAATTTACAGGAATTATTTGAGGATTGGTTAACACAGAAACAGCAAAGAGTTGGAATAAATGAAGTTTTCTCTCCCTGAGTAGATGGGTAACACAGTGACTGGTACTTTGATTTAGCTATTCATGATCTGTATTAGCAACTTGGCTGAGGGGATCAAATATTGCAGGCCATGAGGGCATGTTGCAGCATTTTAGACTCGATATGGACTTCTGTAACTTCAGATAACCTGCTTTCTGTTTCTATCACAACAGGCCATTTCTGCGGTAGGTCATTCATCAGTGATATTGGCTCAATTTTTCTTTCATCAGCAAAATCTGAACAGCTGGGCATGCCACACAACCTTTATTTTACAACGTTTACATTTGTATTTTCACTCAGCTATCTTTGCTTCATAGCCTTATACATACACACATGCAGCCCCTTTAAAAGGCAACTTCAGTACACCGAATAGTGATTACCTGGGATGCACTACCTGAGGAAGTGGTTGAGGTGGGTACAGTTGCAACATTTAAGAGGTATTTGGATAGGTACATGAGCCAAACACTAGCTATTGGGACTAGCAAGGAGGATGCTGTAGTCAGCATGAATCAGTTGGGACAAAGGGCCTGTTTCTGTGCTGTATTATTCCATGATTCAAATTTCCCCTTTAGTCTATCAACCAGATGATTTCTACAACTTATCCTTGTGGATGCTTGGTTTCACTTCATCAGAGAGATTCCCTTTGTCTATCTATTCCAACCCATCCTCTTTGCATATTAAAACTAACTTGTTTTCCTTTCTCCAGTACTGACAAAAGGAGCTTGGATCAGAAACATTAACTCTGCTTCACTTTATACAGATGCTGTTTAATATGCTGGGTGTTTCCATCATTTTCTGTTTTTCTTGTATTAATTATGCAATCATATTTTGCATAGAATCTTCACTGTAACATGTCATGACATTAATTTTGCAGCTCCATTTTTTTGGAGGTGGAAGGCTGTTGCTTACGTAGCCTGTCAAAGCATTCATTTATCCTTTTGATTCATTTTCACCTGGGATCTTTGAGAGAGAGCACAGTTTGAAATACTTCACATCTTGAGATTATTATTAAGTGACAATGCACTTGAGGCTGGTATTAGAGTATTCTTTTTCTCAAGGTGTTAAAATAAACGATTGTTAGCTGTCCTTGAACAGGAGTACTGGGTGAGTGAATTGGAATACAATAGAAGTTTGTTGAATTTGATGAGCCCTGTTGAGCAGTTGATCTCACACCCCAGCCAGCTCACAAAGAGCAGCATGTTTTTGTTCACTGTAACGATAACCAGCATTGTGTTTGTGCATGATCATGTTGGCAGAGAATTGGCAGAATCTTTCATGCTGTTTTATCTGTGTCAGGCAGGGCTTGGTCCCTGTTCTCCTATTGTTATCTTCCAACCCAAGCACCCTTAAGAGGTTCATAAGTCCAGTAACCTTCATGGCTATCTTCTGTGTCTGTAATTGGAGGAGGTCCAGCTGTTTTGTTTTTATTTCCTGATGGATATGCATTTCTCCTTTGTATATATACTTCATGACTTGGTATTGTCGGGGAAGGCTTAATTTTCTATCGTTTTGACATTTGTAATAACTGAACTTTTGATTTACAGTGCTTTGAAAAAATATTCAGTCCTCAACTCTTTATTCACATAAATGAGTATTACAAGCAGGGATTTTGATCAATTTAACTGAGCATTTTAATTTGTGATCACATGCTATTTTCCCCCACCGTTAGAGCTCAAAAAACAGAAAATTGTAAAGCATGTAAAACTAAAAATTCAAAAGCTTAGTTGAACCATCTCTCACAGCTATTACAGCCAGTTAAGTTGTCTCTTTGGATATGTCTCTGTTAGCTTTGCACAGTGTGATGGAGCAAGATTTGCCCATTGCTCCTTGCATAATTGCACAAGCTGTGCTAGGTTAGATGGGGAGCAACGGTGGACAGTCGGAGATGTTCAATCAGGTTACGGTCAAGACTCTGGGCCACTCAAGGACATCAGTTTTCTTCATTTGAAGCCACTCCATGGTTGTTCTGGCAGTGTGCTTTGGTTTGTTGTCCTGCTAAAAGGTGAACTTTCGCCCTCAGTTTAAGCTTTCTGGCAGAAGCTGGCAGGTTTTTATTCAGGGTCTCTCTGTATTTAACAGAATTCATCTTCTTATCAATACTGACCAGATTTCCAGTCTCTGCTGCTGAAAAGTGACCCCATAGCATGATGCTCCCTCCACCATACTTTACAGTAGGGATGGTGTTGCCATCTCAAATTGGTGTTACAAACTCAAATGTCTAATTCTGCTTTGCAAGTGTTTTCTTTCTCCACCCAAAGCAGAAGCTTAGATGCTAATACATGAAAATTTACAGACAACTTATCTTTTGTAGATCCATATTTCTCTGTGAATGTTGCAGTATGAGCTTAGATATAGTTGGCACAGACTCAGTGAGCCAAAGGGTTTGTTTCAGTGTTTGGTTCTATAAATTAAAGGGTGTATTTATAGAGATATGGATAAGTTGAAGAGCAACTTTTAGTACATATGGACTTTATGATCTAATGAAAATAGACTTTACATAATTCGAAATGAGTGCAACAGAGAATGTAACCAGGGATGCTGTAAAATCAGATTTTGGATGTGAGCTGTTTTTCAGGTTCAATGCTAATAAACTGCCTGAAAATAGATGGTTTTGGTGGCTGGTTATTTATTTATTAATTAATTATTGAGATACCACACAGAATAAGCCTTGCAATCCTCCAATTTTATTCCTAGCCGAAACATAGGACAATCCACCATGACCAATTGACTTACTAACTGGTACATCTTTGGACTGTGGGGGGAAACTCAAGTGGTCATGGGGAGAATATACAAAAACTCCTTTCAAGCAGTGGCAGGATTTTAAACATCAAAATACTAATATGTAGCAAACTTTGCCCCAAATTAAGAGGTAGTAAAATATAGGTGTAGGGAAATTGCAGGACAACTAAAAAATTAATTATAGAGCACACCACCACAGAAATAGGCCCTTTTGTCCATCTGGTCCATGTTAAACTTATTCCATTGACCCACACCTAGACCATAGTTTTTCATACATCTACCATCCATGTACCTATCCAAATTTAAAATTTTGCAATCACACTTGCATCCACCACATCTGCCAGCAGCTCGTTCCACACACACCCTACCACGTGAGTGAATTAGAATTAGAAATTAGCAACTTCAGTGTGGACAGACTGCACATTCACAATGGTTAAATGAAATTCTCCTCAGCTGACCGAGGCAGAATTATGAACTAAATACGCTTCAACTTGGAAACAGACAAAATGCACCTCTTTGTTAAATGCTCAACTGGATATTCTGTTTCATTTACCCTCAATGGAATTAGTTCAATTGTCATTCAACCATACACATGTATGCAGTTAAATGAAACATTGTTCTTCCAGGTCCAAGGTGCAAAATAGTGCATGCAGTCACATAAAACACACAGCACAGTATGGTTATGATAGCACTTAGTCACCAGATGATATTAGCACAATCTGTGGAATGACAAGATTGGTGCATAGGATGTTGTCCTGGAGCCACGTTTCTGCAAGAACAAACACACAGCAGTGTCTTTTGTGGCAGCATGTATATTTTGGACTGTTTTAACTCCCTGGTTACCTCTGAAAGTTTAGAGAGTAAATTGTAAACATAGTGTTCCAACATTATGTGCAACAAATTTGTACCTCTGCTTCTTTGATAGGGTGATGCGAAAGTATAGAAACAAAGTTCCCAAAGATAATGAGAAAATGCCATAAGGCAGATTCAAAATGATCTGGGCTGCTGAAGCAGTACATGTGTTTCTTCTTCCCCCAACCATTTGCAAGTAGCTAAGGTTGTAATTATGATTGAAACATTTGTGGGCGATTACGTAGAAAAGTTTAGATGATAATTATTGATCCTGAAGAGATCTGTGCAGGTGCAGATTTTGTGAAATATCTTTTGGAAACATTGACACATATAATTGTATTTCTTAACCTTGATGAAGGACTGAAATGCTTCAGGTCAATTTGTTCCCCATTACTGTTCTTAAATTACTCAGCTGATTCAGAAGTGAGGTGATGCCATTTCACATCCTTTCTGGTTTAACCAGTACTGTACTGACTCAAATTGCAGTAAATCACCTCACAAATCCAAAAATGCCATCTGTTTCCTATTGTAGTTGTATTCAAGTATGATTTTGATGGTGAGCTGCATATTTCTAGGCATTGAAAATCTGTGTAATGCTCTTTATTTTTATTACACAATAACTTCCATCTTTATAGGTTCTTTAACATCTCATTCACAGGAGTATTACCAAACATAAAATTGACTTCAAGTCATGTAAGGGCATACAGCCAAAAATTTTGCAAGAGGCAGGTTTTAAGGAGTGTCTTCGAGGAGGAAGGAAGCAGAGATGTTTGACAAAGGAATTGCAAATTTTTGGGCCTTGACTGCTAATGGCAAAGGTACCAGTGATAGATAAAATTTGTGAAAGACAAAGAGGCTAGAATTGGAGAAGTGTAGATACCCTCAATTGTTTAGTTTGGAGAAAACTTAACAGATTTTCAGTTTGGTTCTAAAATTTTTTTTTGCTGAAACTCATTACATAAACTTTATTAAATGTTTGTAGATTAGTTAATTTTTATGGCTGTAATTAGGTTCTCCTGCTATGGGTTATTTGGCTTATGGCATTCATCTGTGTTTGACATATTTGGACAAGCCAGAGAGTGAAGTGGTGCCTTGTGATTGGATAAACAGATGTTGGTTTTCATTTAGCTGAAATTATCCTGTTGGAAGTAGCTTGTGTACTCTCCTGTGTTTTGTGGATACAAGACTGACAGTTTAAAAAATTGATGGATACAGTAATCCATTGAACCATTAATGCATTAAATGTAAGTAGAAGAAGCTAAAAATAAACCATCTTAAAAATAAGAGTGTCAAAACGAAGTGAGATTCTATTTTTGTGTGGAGCAATGAACAGTGTTTTGTGAGTCTGCTTTGTATATCCACACTGTTAAGGTTTAAGATAAGGGAGGGCAATTATAGTACGTTGTAATGCCTTGGCCTAGAGGCAAGGAGGCCCCTTTGAGCAACAATTGCTTGTTTTGATATGTCTGTCTTAGCTTTAGAAAAGTACTTAATTTAAAAATAGGTGATAAATGAAACAAGTTTAGGAAGGCTGACTAAAATCTTGATTTAAGCGATGGTCTGAGGGGATCAAACAGAAAGCTTAGAATAGAATTGGTTTAGTGCAGGGATTCCAGAAGAGCCCCAGGCAGAGCGAATTGAAGATCAATAAGATGAGGTATAATGAGTGAATCAGAATCAGGTTTATTATCACCGGCATGTGGCGTGAAATTTGACCCTTGATGTAGGGTAGGATAAGGGCAGCAGAAGTAATGATGTGTTAAAAGTTAAAGTCTGTCCCGAACCTTATAGGTTCATCAGGCTGGTGCTCATGCTGGTTTCCGTGGTGTGAAGCGACAGAGTACGAGACTCCTTCTCTTCCCCCCCCCCCCCCCCCAGATAGAACACCAGTCTATCGTGAGGTTTACCCCCAGCATTTTGCTGGTACCCATTTTCAACTGGGTGGACTGGAGCAATGTTTGGTTAAGCGCCTTCATCAAGGACACAACACGCTGCCTTGGCTGGGGCTTGAACTCACGACCTTCAGATCGCTAGTCCAACGCCTTAACCACTTGGCCATGCGCCACTAATGATATGTTGGTTTTTGTAAAATAATTGACGCCCTTGGGGAGTTTGAGTTTGGAGTGAATACTTTTGAGGAGTTCTGGTAGTACTGAATCTGTAGAAGAGCTTTGCAATTTGCTTTTGTACTTTAACCTTGCAAACAAGCCTTTTTTCAGCTATATAACTGCCTTCTGAAAGTTCTGATCGAATTGACTGCCACCATCCTTTCAGGTACTATGCTCCAAAGTTTTAATGTGCAAGTATGCTTTCCACCAAAATACCAATTTCTCAAATCTCTATTCTTCTTCTCTATAGCCAATCCTTTTAGAATGAGGAGGACACTTCCATTTAGGATATTATGCATTCTGACGTGGCTAATGAGGTCAATGTGGGAGCCACAGTCTTCCGCCAGTGAGGCAGATTGTGATTGACAGGGTAGGTGGATGGGTCGTTTGTGCACAATTAAAAGCCATAATCCTTGCTAAACCTCAGCCGTAGCATTTTCAAGGCTATTTTGATTACATAAAATTTTTTGCCTGGGTCACTTTTCTGCTTGGAATTCATAACATTGTCAGTTTCTATCATTATGTAAACTTAAAAAAATGTATCTCCCAAGCTTAAATCAGGTCACTTATTTGTAACAAGAAAAGTAATATATCGATTGAGCCCTTGAGAGATTCCACAGCATATTTTACAGTTAAGAAAATATATTCTATCACCACTCTTCCACAGTATTTGCTTTGTTGTACTTGGAAAGACCTTGTATATATTCTCTGCTGTATTAATATTATCAGTCTTTCACTTCATTAGAGAACTTCAATCAGATTTTTTAGACACTTTGAATTTAAAAAAAAGTTACTGTTCCAAATAAGTTGATTATTGACCATGGCAATGGTTTCTGAAAGTTTTCTCATTAATGATGTGATTTGACTTTTCTTCAAACTACTTTTTTTTCCTGGATGCCTAGCTACAGTAACTGTTTTTACTCTATGTGGATCAAAAAATGACTGTTTGGTCAATTCTCTGGGATTGCACATACTGTTAAAGGCTCTTGTTGCCAAGATGCATGTTGGGAAGAATACAGAGTAACACGATGTTCTTCCATTGAAGGAAAAAGCTGCCAAGTCACATTGTCAAATTTTGGTTGAAGGTCATGAATGATTTTTAATAAGGGACAAGGTTTAATAGTTATCAGATTGAAATAAAGATTTTAAGCTGTAATATTTTGTTTAACACACCTGAAATTTTCATGGTTTTTTTTTGTATTAAATTTTGCCTCCAACTTTTATGCATTTTTAAAGAATAAAGACTCTGAAAATTGCACCCACCTTGACTTATTTTTGCCATTCCTTTTGTTTAAAGAAATACTACAAAAATAGTCGAATTATTTCAGAACAAAGACTCTTGTCATGAATCTTAGCCTTCTGAGTTTTATCTATTCCCGTGTACAAATAGAGTTAATACCTGCAAGACATGTTGAGCATAATGCTGCAGGTGAAAACACCCCTCAACACCCCTTGCACTTCAGTATTAGAAATGATCCATAGGAAGCCTGTCTTTCGCTTAAGAGAGGCTAAGAGAAATAATTTAAATACAACAGTTTAATTCTAAAACTATTATCCAAAATGAGATCAGTGGTTGATGACTCTAGGTCTTCTTGATTTTGAAGTTTAGTATTGCAGTGCTTTAACTCTACATTTTGTTGCAACAATGAAGTTAAATGTGCTGTGAATGTTCTTGGGTATCAAAGTGGATTTCGTAGTTTTGCAGTTGTATTTTAAACCCAATGTAGGTTTGAAGTGAAACCCTTGAAATTGTTATGGTACTTCTGAGTCTTCACTCATGGAATGTGGGCATCGCTGGAAAGGCTGACATTTATTGGTTGTTTCCAGTTGCCCACTTATAACCCTTGTAATCCTTATATAGGAGGTCCCTTGTAGTTTCGACACAGCAATAATGAACTCGTGGCTAAGTATTTCAAAGTCAGCATAGTAGCATAGTGATTAGTGCAATTGCTTTACAGTGCCGGGTGTTAGGATTGGGATTCAATTCTCACTGCTGTCTGTAAGGAATTTGTACATTCTCTGTGTGATCCTGTGAGTTTCTTCCATGTGCTTCAGTTTTTCCCATATTCCAAAGACACATGGATAGGGTCAGTGAGTTGAGGGCATGCTATGTTGGCAACGGAAGTGTGGCGACACTTGCAGGTTGTCCAGTTCAATCCTCGCTGATTTGATTTGACAAAAACAATGCATTTTGCTGTACAATTACTGTACACTTCAATGTACATGTGGCAAATAAAGCTAATCTTTTTCTTTTAAGTTATTGTGGATGTGCTTCAGATAATCCAAATTCCATTTCCCCAATGGCAGCAGATATATTCTTTTGGTCCAAATTCTTGGAGTTATTGTTCTTCTAGAACTGCACAGACAATTCAAGTTGTTGACTCTTCAGTAATGAATGCGTACAAGCACAATAGTCCAACACACTAACCCTCTGAGAATCAGAGATACCAAGCCTTCCAGCATACATCAAGAAGCTTTAGCTGCTTTAGATTTGAGAGAGAGGTTGTTATGACACCACTCAGGCAGACTTCTCCCCTCTATATGCTGATTTATCACCACCTTTGATTTGGCCAATGACTGTGGTGTCATCAGCAAATTTAAGTATGGCAATGGAGCTGTGCATAGCCTCACAGTCATAAGTATAAAGTGAGTGGAACAGGGGTCTAAGCAGACAGCCTGAGGGAGATTGTGGAGGACATATTGCCAATTTGAACTGACTGGGGTCTGTAAGTGAGTAAGTCGAGGCTCCAGTTGCACAAGGAGGTATTGAGGCCCAAGTCTTGAAGTTTATTGATTAATTTTGAGGGAATGGTAGTATTAAATGCTAAGCTGTGGTCGGTGAAGGGCATCCTGCTTTGTGCATCTTCACTGTCCAGATGTTCTAGGATTGAGTGAAGAGCCAATGAGCATCTGCTGTTGACTTGCTGTGATGGTAGCAAATTGGAGTGGATCCAAGTCGCTTCTCAGCCCAGGAGTTGTTGTGTTTTATCACGAATCTCAAAGCATTTCATCACAGTGGATATATGTAAGTGCTACTTGATGATAGTCATTGAGGCAGATTACCACATTCTTCTTAGGCAAACAGCTGGGTACCTCAGACTGCTGAAAGGTTAAATATCTCAGTGAACACTCCAGCCAGTTGATATGCACAGGTCTTTAGTACTCGGCCAGATACCTCGTCTGGGCCAGGTGCTTTCTGTGGGTTCACTCTCCTTACAGCTGCTTTCACTTCGGCCTCAGAAACTGAAATCACAGTGTCATCGGGGGCTTGAGAGTTTATCAAGGTGTCTCCGTGTTGTGATGGTCAAAGCGACTATAAAAGGCATTGAACTCATCTGGGAGTGAATGAAATATTCCTAGATACATTTCACAAACTCCACCCTTTCCAGGTCTTTAACACTCTGGATGATCCAGTTAATTCTGGGGAAATTAAAATTTTCCACTAATATAACCCTGTTATCCTTACAATTTCTCACATAGATATAACTGGGTGGTGCAGGCTCATTGGGCTGGTATGGGCCTGTACTGTGCTGTATCTCAAAATAAAAAATAACTATGCACAATTTATCTACATAGCTACTTTTCCTACTGACGTGAGGCTGTAAATACATCCTTCAAAGAGTTCAAAGTAAATTTATTATCGAAGTACATATACTATCCTGAAATTCCTATTCTTGTGCAAAATCACAGAAAATACAATAAACACGATGGAATCGAAGTTTACACCCAACAGGGCAGACAACAACCAATGTGCAAATAAACCCAAACTCTGCAAATACAAAAGAAAAGAGATAAAAAGGAAATAACAAACAAACAAACAAATAAATAGTATTGAGAGGATGAGATGAAGAACTCTTGAAAGTGAGTCCAGTTCAGTGGGAACAGTTCAGTAATGGGGCGAGTGAAGTTGACCTGCATTGGATTTATTACCTACATCCTTCATGTACATGAGTAAAAATTTTTACGTTACGTCTCTGTCTAAATGTGCAATTTATATTAATTTGTAACACAGGTGTGCGCTGCTTAAGGTCCATTCGGACAACATCCGGTCGCATATATTTACGTAGTCCCGATCGGAGAAAGTGACTTAGTGGACGTAACCAATCTCATGTATCGCGTGTCTCTTGAGTGTAGTAGTGTTATCTCTCTGTTTAATTTTCTTTCGAAAATATTACCGTGAAGTGCATCATGGCTTCCAAACGCAGCAAAACCACTCCTAGTGTTAGCAGCAGCAAGAGGCAAAGTTGGTGTTTGCACAATGTCCAAATCACATAATGTCCGATTTCACAGAATGCCCGATTTCACAGAATGCATCGAGGACGTTAAACGTACCTGTAAATAGTATTTACAACAGTGCAGTCAATATGTATCAGCATGAATTAATCAGTCTGATGTCCTGGTGGGAAGAAGTTGTCATGGCACCTGTTAGTCCTGGCTTTTATGCTGCAGTACCATTTCTATGCACCTGCCTCTGTAAATGTCCTGATTAGTGGGAAGTTCACATCTACAGATGCGCTCCTGTTGAGTGAAGTTGAAGTTATCCCCTCTGGTTCAAGAGCTTGATGGTTGAGGGGTAATAGCTATCCTTGTACCAGGTGATGTGGATCCTGAGGCACCTGTACCTTCCTGATGGCAGCAGCAAGGAGTGAGTATGGCGTAGATGGTGTGGGTTCTTGATGATGGATGCTGCTTTCCTGTGACAGTGCTCCATGTGGATGTGTTCAATGCTGGGGATGGTTTTAACCATGATGGACTGGGCCACATCCACTACTTTATGTGGGCTTTTCTGTATTAGGATATTAGTGTTTCCATACTAGGTTGTGATACAACCAGTCGATATACTCTCCACTATATATCTATAGAAGTTTGTCTAAGCTTTAGATGACATGCCGAATTTTCCCAAACGTCTAAGAAAGTAGAGGCGCTGCTGTTATTTCTTCATGTTGGCACTTATATGCTGAACCCAGGACAGATCCTTTGAAATGATAACATCAGGGAATTAAATGTTGCTGGTCCTGTCCATCTCTGTTCCCTCAATGAGGACTAGCTCATAGACCTCTGGATTCTCCTCCTGAAATCAGTAATCAGTTCCTCTGTCTTGCAGACGTTGAGTGAGAGGTTGTTGTTGTGGCACCATTCAGCCAGCTTCTCAATATCCCTCCTATATGCTAATTCATCACCACCGTTCAGCAAACTTAAATATGGCAGTGGAGCTGTGCTTAGCCTCACAGTCGTGAGTATTAAGTGAGTAGAGCTGGGGCTAAGCACACAACCTTGTGTGTCTGTGCTGAGGAAGATTGTGGAGGAGATTAATGTAGACCATAGAACACTACAGCACAGGAATAGGCCATTTGGCCCACAATGTTGTGCCATATCAGCTAAAAAGTAAATCAAAAACACCCAAACACTAAGCCTTCCTACTTACACCATGTCCATATCCTTCCAACTTCCTCATATCCATATATCTATCCAAATGTCTCTTTCTAGCCTCTAATGTATTTATTTGCCTCTACATTGCCAATCCAAACTGACTGGGGTCTGCAAGTGATGAAATGGAGGCTCCAGTTGCACAAGGAGGTATTGAGCCCTAGGTCTTGAAGCTTATTTGTTAGTTTTGAAGAAATTATAGTTTTTTTTTACCATTAATTGTTGTCTTTGGATCGGAAAGTTCACGAGGGTAACCATGCCTCCACAGTATTGTTATGAATGGCACTAGATGCACAGGAAAGAAAAAAAACATACAAAAAAAAAGGTTGGGGGAGGGGGGAGAATGAGGAAAGTAGTTATACAGTTCTTAGGAATAGTACATGTTGGACTTTTGAATTTAATAATATTATGGGAGCTCATTCATATGTAGGACGTTTATAACCTGAAGGCATCTGTAGTGGGAGAAGAAATATGAAAGCATTCAAAATGTTTGTGACAAGAAATAAACCAGTCAGTATGAATACATTTCTCTTTGCAAGCCCACTTGTCACATCGATTCCTTTTGTTCATGTTGCTTAATCATTGCATGTATCACTATAATGATGATCAGTGGTTTCAACGGCTCCAGAGTTGATGCTGGTGTAGGAAAGGCCAGTGATATTTAAGTTGTGGCACCTGTGGCCATTTGTCTTCCCAGAATTTGCTTATTTATTATCATTGAAAAGATTGTGCATGATAAAGCTTCACAGGAGTTTGATTCCCATAAATCTATCATCTTATGTAGGTGGAATAATATCAACTAACCTACCAGTAAAGCCAGTGAATTTGGCTTATAACTGTAAGGTGGGAAAGCAGATAGCTCATTTGTTCCATTTCAGTAAATACTTTGGTTTCAGTTTTAGTAAACAGTAAACAATCTGGTCACCAGATTTATCAAATTATTACTTCAACAAATTTCAATTTTAATGTAAGCTCAGTTAGTATTGTATTATAATTTGCTGTGTTTGTGTTAGATTCTGTGGAATGTTGCAGACTGAGCTCTGGAAAGTACACTCTGGAAATAGTTTTTTTCCTCTTTCAAGCTTTTTTTAATCTCTTTGACTTTCCACATCCGTCATACCATGAATGTATCAGACACACCTGAGCAGATAAAAAATGCCTTTTAAAGTAAACTGCAGGCACAAAAAACCATTGGTAAAAGCATGTTAGAGATTTGAGTTTATTTTTGTGTTCATTTTAGTAGTAAATGTCAGACTGCACATCCCTCTGGTTACAGATTTTTTTTGCAGTATTGATGCTTATTGTTTGTGCTGATTACTTCTTGTTTTGTTGTTCGGCTTGGATTGCATCATCATTTGGCAGATTTATGTGAGACATATTGTTTGGTAGTAAGAGACCTTTGGTGATGAGAGACAATTTTTTGGCAGGTTATTTTGCCATCTTTTTGAGGCAGCTGTCACAGTTCATAGGTGAGTGATTACATTGAAACAATGTTTTAGTATTATTTCTTTATTTTGTATTTGCACAGTTTGTCTTTTGCACACTGGTTGAATGCCCAAGTTAGTGTGGTTTTTCATTGATTCTATTATGCTTATTGTTCTAGTATGGATTTATGGAGTATGCCTGCAAGAAAATGAATCTCAGGGTTGTATATGATGACATGTATGTACTTTGATAATAAATTTACTTGGAATTTGTATTTCTTTCTGTCATATTCTGGGAGAACTGCTGAAGCTGGGGTAGGAGGAGAGGGGGAATGGTTACTTTTTTGACTACATCACAATGTAACTGCTTTGAAAATGAACTTGGAATACCTGGGATTTTATTCAGATCCTTTATTCTGTGTACATTGGAAAAATAAACAACTTAGTTTACAACTAGCTGAGTCTCAATGAATTGTTGTTTAGTATTCTATCTTGTTTCTTTGGTTTCAATGTTTTATGCTTACTGAACATCACGGCACATATCCTTTACACAATCAGATTTGAATGTGAACACTGATCCTGGTGAAATATGCAGAAAAGTTATTAAAACTAGATAGATAGATAGATAGATACTTTATTCATCCTCATGGGGAAATTCAACTTTTTTCCAATGTCCCATACACTTGTTGTAGCAAAACTAATTACATACAATACTTAACTCAGTAAAAAAATATGATATACATCTAAATCACTATCTCAAAAAGCATTAATAATAGCTTTTAAAAAGTTCTTAAGTCCTGGCGGTAGAATTGTAAAGCCTAATGGCATTGGGGAGTATTGACCTCTTCATCCTGTCTGAGGAGCATTGCATCGATAGTAACCTGTCGCTGAAACTGCTTCTCTGTCTCTGGATGGTGCTATGTAGAGGATGTTCAGAGTTATCCATAATTGACCGTAGCCTACTCAGCGCCCTTCGCTCAGCTACCGATGTTAAACTCTCCAGTACTTTGCCCACGACAGAGCCCGCCTTCCTTACCAGCTTATTAAGACGTGAGGCGTCCCTCTTCTTAATGCTTCCTCCCCAACACGCCACCACAAAGAAGAGGGCGCTCTCCACAACTGACCTATAGAACATCTTCAGCATCTCACTACAGACATTGAATGACGCCAACCTTCTTAGGAAGTACAGTCGACTCTGTGCCTTCCTGCACAAGGCATCTGTGTTGGCAGTCCAGTCTAGCTTCTCGTCTAACTGTACTCCCAGATACTTGTAGATACTTGTAGAACTATGTATTGATTTTCCATATTTTAAATTTTTTTTGTCAATTGGAGTTTATAGGAAACCATAAGATTGTTAAATGAAACAAAAATGTGGTGAATTAGTGGATAGGTAAATCGATTAGTATGGACTAAGCTACATGAATCACAAAAAATTTCATGAGGGAAACATTTGAATCCATCAGTTGGCAATAGCACTCCAGCCATGACACTCCAATGTATCTTTGGCAGTGAAGGATGTAAATAGATATTCTCAGTTTAAATTCTTAAGCAATGAATAGGCAATGTTAGAAATTGGAACAGGTATCGGCCTTAAAGGCCCTTTTCCCCTTTCTGCCATTCATTGCGATCATAGCTGTTCTTTAATCTTATTCTTTTTTCTCTACTAATCTGATGTCTATTGATCTCCTTAATTATCCAAACATTTTACCAACATCAGTCTTGAAAGCATTCAGCGACTGAGCCATCATGAATAGAGAATTTCAAGAATTCACACCCCATTGGGTGAAGCCATTTCTTGTTTTATCCTACAATGTCCTCCCATTATATTGAAACCGTGACCCCTGCTGGGTTCTAGGCAGACCTCAGTCAACTTTATTAAGCCCCATAAAACTTTGTTTCAGTGAGTTTGCCCTTCATTCTTTTAAACTCAAGGCCATAGGCCAGTTTGCTTAATCTCATGTGGCTTTTTATTTGAAGGAAATCTTTCCTTTAGGTTGGGAGACTAAACCTGCTGCAGTACTGCAGAAATTGCCTCATTAGGACAGCATCATTTTTGTAAGCTGTCTGAATTTGTGCTCATATCTTCTTGCCTTCCTAATTAGTTCTGTACTTGCACATTAACTAGCCATTATTTATGTATAAAGGCATTCAACATCCTCTGAACAACTTTTGTCATCCTCTTTCCTTGCTAATTATTTTACCAAAAGTGGATGACTTCACAATTCTCCACTTTATATTTCAACCTGCCTTGTACTTGCTCATTCATTTATCCTGTCTGTTGTCATTCTGCACTTTCTTCGTAACCCAAAATGCCACTTAGTTTCATATCAGCACCAAACTTGGGTATATTACATTAAATCATATTAATTAACTTGACCAACCAGTTCCCCTCCACCACCACTCTCCTCCATCTGGTGGAACTGGTCCTTACTCTCGTTAATTTCTCCTCCGGCTCCTTGCATTTCTTTCAGACAAAAGGTGTAGCCATGGACACTTGCATGCCTTCCAGTTCTGACTGCCTTTTTGTCGGCTACATGGAACAGTCTATGTTCAAAGCCTACACTGGTATCACTCCCCAACTTTTCCTACGTTGCATTAATGACTGCATTGGTGCTGCTTTGTGCACCCATGTGGAGCTTGTTGACTTCATCCAGTTTTGCTTCCAATTTCCACCCCGCCCTCAAATTTACCTGGTGCATTTTTGACACCTCCCTCCCTTTTCTTGATCTCTCTGTCCCTATCTCTGGAGACAGCTTATCTACTAATATCTTTTATAAACTGATTCTCATAGCTACCTGGACTAGACCTTTTCCCACCCTGTTACTTGTAAAAATGCCATCCCCATCTCTCAATTCCTTCGTCTCAACGGCATCTACTCGCAGGATGAGGCTTTTCATTCCAGAACTAAGGAGATGTCTTCCTTCAAAGAAAGGGGCTTCGTTTTCTCCACCATCAACACTGCCCTCAATCGCATCTCTTACATGTCACATGTGTTTGCCCTCAACCGCATCTTACATGTCACACGTGTTTGCCCTCAACCCATATTCTTGCCACGCCACCAATGACAGAGTTCCTCTAGTACTCACCTATCATCCCACCAGCCTCCGTATCCAGCACATAATTCTCCGTAACTTCTGCCATCTCGCCATCTCCAATGGGATGCCAGCACCAAGCACACCTTTCCCTCCCTCCCCCCCTGACTTTCTGCTTTCCACAGAGGTCACTCCCTACATGACTCGCTTGTCCATTCATCCCTCCCAACTGATCTCCCTCCTGGCACTTATACTTGCAAGCACAACAAGTCAACAAGTGCTATTTTTGCCCCTATACTATATTCCTCACTACCATTCAGGGCCTTAAACAGTCCTTCCAGGTGAGGCATCACTTTACTTGTGAGTCTGTTTGGGTCATCTACTATATCTGATGTTCCTGCTGTGGCCTCCTGTATATTGGTGAGACCCAACATAGGTTGGGAGTCCACTTTGCTGAGCACCTATGCTCCATCTGCTAAAAAAAAATGGGATCTCCCAGTGGCCACCCATTTTTAATTCTACTTCCATTCCCATTCTGACATGTCAATCCACGGCCTCCTCTACTGTTGCGATGAGCCGCACTCAGGTTGGACGAGCAACATCTTGTATTCCATCACGGTAACCTCCGACCTGATGGCATGAACATCGATTTCTTGAACTTCTGGAAATGTCTCTTTACCCACTGCCTCTTCACCATTCCCCATTCCCATTTCCCTCTCTCTTCTTATCTCCTTGCCTGCCCATCACTTGTTCTGGTGCTCCTTCCCCCCTTTCCTTTCTTCCATGGCCTTCTGTCCTCTCCTATCAGATACCCCTTCTCCAGCCTTTCATCTCTTTCACCAATCAACTTCCCAGCTCTTTATCCCTCTGCCAGCCCCGTTTTACCTATCACCTACCACCTTGTATTTCTTCCTCCCCTCCCCCACCTTCTTACGGTGATTTCTCAACTTTTTCTTCCAGTCCCAATGAAGGGTCTCATCCCGAAACATTGACTGTTAACCCTTTTCCGTAGATGCTGCCTGGCCAGCTGAGTTCCTCCAGCATTTTGTGTGTGTGGCTTGGATTTCTAGCATCTGCAGATCTGCAGAGTTTGTAATTATATAGCTTGTAAACATCTGGGTGTCAGCATTGTTCATTATGAACCCAAACAGTTGTCACCTCCCACCTCCCAGCTTGGGAATGACCCAGTTATTCTTACTCTGGTTTCTTTCCACAAATCAATCCTCAATCTACATGTTATCTCCACTCCCACGTATTCTAATTTTGTTCAGTTTAACTTGTGTGTAGTATCTTTATTAAAGACCTCCAGAAAGTGAACATATACTCAAGTTTCATTTTCATCTGCTATGTTAATTGCAGGCTCAACTCAAGGTTTTCTTTTAAAAAAATCCATTTTGACTTTGACTAATCCTATTATCACTTCTCTGATAATAGATTCTGGTTTCTCTGATGGCAGGATAGATGATAAATAGTTCATATTATTTCTTTCTCCTTTCTTGCACAGTGGAGTTACATTTACTACCTTCCATTCTGCAGGAACTTCTTTTTCGAATTTATGGAGTTTTGGAATGTGATAGACTGTTAAATCTCCAAATCTATCTCCTTCAAACTCATTGAGATGTGATTATCAGTTCCTAGGGTTTCAATAGCTTTTACTCTTTAATTTCTCTAATATATTTTACTAAAGCTGATTTATTTTTGTTTGTTGTTCTCAACCTTTTACAACTATTTCTGGGATGCTTTTGTGTTTATCTTCCAGGAGAGCAGATGTAATTATTTGTTAAGATTATTTGCTGTTTTCATATTCCCCAATATAATTTCTATCTTCTCATTCTGTAAATGATCCACATTAACAGTTGCTAGTCTTTTCTTTTTAGACATATATATAAAGGAACTTTTACAGTAGACTTCTATTATTAGATTATTCTTGTATTGTATTCATGAGTTTTCCTTACTCATGACATGGTAATTCAACAATCATTAAGAGTGCAGTTTTTTGTTAGTGACGTGATATTCTTTAGCTTCTCTTGTTAGCCACGAATGAGCCATTTTTCTGTCAGTTTTGTGTCTTAATAGCTCTACCTATCTATCTATCTATCTATATATATCTATATATGGTTGTAAACAATGGCTAAAATTGAAAGAATAAGTTATTGTTTGTTGACATAAAGTCTGTTGTAGTTAAGGATCTACGATAGCCCAACTCATCACTCATCTTCACAATTTGCTTGCTTTAGATTAGGAATTTAATTCGTCTATTGATGAAATCTCACTTCATTCCTTCTGTTATCTCTTATTAATAATGTACTCTTTGTCTTCCTTTGTTTGACTGTCCATAGTCTTGAGCTCATCCATATTTTAACTTATCCAATTCAGCCATGATCTAATGCTTTGACCCACGTTCAAAAGTTCTTTAATTAGGAGCCAATTCTTAAATTCACATTTGGTTTCAAATCATTCCAGAGCCCTGTGACACTCCAACAATTTGTGCTGCTCTAATTCTGGCCTCTTATTTTTCAACGAAATGCTTAGTTATTGATGCCATATTCAATGCTGCCAATGTGCCTTTGGAGTTCCCTTCCTAAACTTTGCCTTTTTACTTCTCGTTCTTCATAGTAAATAACTGACTTCTTGGACCAAATATTTTATGATCAACCCTTAGTTTCCTCTGTATCAGTTATTTTCTTCAGTACCCTTGCGACCTGGGTTATTTTTCTTTATTACAGATACTAATGTATAAATGAAAATTAAAAATTGCTGGAAAGCCTTAACAAGTCAGGCAGCATTCACAGAAAAAGAAACAATAAACATTTCAGTTTGAAGACCTGTTCAGAACTGGGAAAGTGGTTTAAGAAATTCTATGCTGCTACAAACTGATCTGCTTGAATGTCCTAATGCAAATACTACTCATATGTCAAACCTTTCATTTCTGGGATCATTGTTTTACATTTATACAGTACCAAAATCGTGTATAAAATCCGGGCGTAGTTTTGTTATTCTGCTTGAGTCTATTGGTTAGCTTTTTTTAATGTGATTATATTGTCTGGGATACTGTGTGGGGATGTTTGAATAAATCTTAACGAATTTGGTCTGCTTTCCTATTTGTGAAACTAATATTTCAACCCAGACTTTCTTGGTTAGAACTGATCATAATATATGTGAGCGTGTTTCATACTGCTTCAATTTTGATCAAAGATTTTGCGATAGTTAACTGACTGGTTAATTGTGTACAGTGTATTTATCTGGATCTTTCTAATGCATGTTATAAGGTCGTTTTGCATAGATTTTGATTTTTAAAAAAATTAGCCATTTTTATGTTCAAACTGATTTGGCCAGTTTTCTTCCTTCAGCAGTTGTTGATTGGTCCTTAAGATTTGTTTCCATGTGCTCTATATTTGCTTTCCAAACTTGTCCAAGTGGCAAATATTCATCACTGATGAGCATGTGATGAGGTAGAAGAGTGCATTGCCAGAAAGGGTCCAGAGGAGGTTCATGACAATGACCTTGGGAATGAAACAACTAATGTATGAGGATGTATGTATGTTTGATAGCTCTGGGATCAGAGGGTACAGGTTAAGAATAGAAGGTCGTTCCTTTTGAACAGTTATGAGGAGGAATTGGTTTAGCCAGAGGGTGGTGAATCTGTGGAGGTCATTGATACAGACGGCTGTGGAGGCCAAATCATTGGGTATATTTAAAGCGGAGTTTGATAGGTTTTTAATTAGTAGATGTGTCGTAGGTTATGGGAAGAAGACAGGAGAATGCAATTGAGAGGGATAATAAATCAGTCAAGATGGAATGGCAGAACAGACTCAATGGGACAAATGACCTAATTCTGTTCCTATGTCTTATGGTTTCAGGGAGATAAGAGAGATGACTGGAACTGATAAGATTGTACAGATGGGAGACACCATGAAACAAATGACATAGGATATGGCCATAGTAAATAAACTGTTCTGTACATGCAGTCTCCTGAATTTTCCATATTGCATTAAGGCCTTTCATTGTTTGTGGTTGAGTTCTATTATGCCAAATTTGTCTTAGTTTATGTTCTTTGATGCATTGATGTTTATCTTTGCTTTAAACTGCCATTCTATGCACTCTCTGTTCAGTGATCAAATGGTGGGTGTAGAATATTCACACTGGAAAAACCTGTTTTTGAAGCATTTGGCAAGTTATATCTTGAAAAATCTAGAGAATGATGTCATGCTTAAAGCAATGTGTTCAATTACTCAAACTCATGTGACCTAATTTTTATAGCATTTATGGGTATAGGTATTTCTTGATTATTTGAAAATAGTTATCATAAATTCATAAAATAAAACACTGGAGCTTATTGAAGGAGCTGTCCAGTTTTTTTTTGTAAAGACCTGTGGATTATTTTCATTTACACCTAAATTTGTGTTCTTTGGTTATTGGGTCTTCTGTTAATGAAGACAGTTACTCAGTGACTTTATCTAAACTCTTGTTGATCCTGAATAATTAAACTTTGCATTAACCTCCACTGTCACATTAAGAGTGACAGTAGGTTTACTAGTGTCTTCTTTAACTGGTGTCATGCATTCCTGATATAATTTTAGTAAATTTGAGCTGCACATGCTGTGAGGCCTTGAGGTCCTCCCGAATGGTACCTGGAACATGACACAGTAATCAAAAGTAGAAAGCTATACCAGTAGTCTATCTGAAAACGCAAACACATGGAAATCGGCCCGAATCTTCAACTGCACTTCTTCCTATAGATGCTGCCTGGCTTGCTGCGTTCCACCAGCATTTTGTGTGTGTTGCCAGTAGTCTGTCTGCCTGTTTCCTTGGTTAATAATTTAATCTCTTTAGAGTTTTTGATTTCAGAGGATATCAAGAGAATTATTTGTTTAACTGTGTATTTATTTGATTCCTTATTGTGTGGTTTGGTATTTTCAGTTTCATAATTGGTTTTAAAAAAGGATGAAAAGACTAAAAGTGGCAAGTATCTGGCATCCAAATGATTGAAGCTAAACTACTGTGCAGTAAAATGCTGAAATTGTTTCACTTGTATAAATTGTACCATTCAAGGCTGAACTTTTATATCTATTACTTCCAGTATTATAATATTGCCAACTTTTTTTTGCATTAAATTAGATCATTTAAGCAAGCAGCATTAGGGACTACTTGGATTTAAGATTACGTATCAGTGCAAAAATGTGCATACTCCCAGGAAATTTTGAGGAAAAAAATCCAGGAAACTTAACTTTCCTTGTGAAAGTTTAGTTTTGTGTATGTGAATAAAGAAAATGTCCCAGTTAATTGGCATCTCCAGTAGTTTTCCATGTATGGCTGGAAGGGCGTCTAATTTAAGGGAGTTTCCAGATCTCTGCCCATCTTGTTCAGACCTGAGCAGAAGGTACCTCCCTCTTCTGTTATTATAGCTTGGCACTGAATTGCTGTTGCTGATCTCTGCAAAGTTACTTTGCTAAATAGCCAACCTTAGCAATTTTCTAAAATATTGTAAAGGATAGAATTTGAACATGGTTCAGCAAATACTGTATTTGGTGTAATTTAGTATTTGTTTCTTTGAGTAAAATCTGATTTCAAATTAATATTTAATATGCAATATTGTATGATGTGTTTTAAAAAATAATTGGAGTTGAACTCTGAGACGGAAAGTTTACTTTTGGACAAATAGATTGTTCTGTATATTAAAAGTGAGAAGTAACTTGATTTACTTGTTCTCAAAATTGGATGTTTGGGAGTGTTTTGTACGTGTACTTATTTAGTTTTGGAATAAAATTAGATTTTAATTGTTTAAAATGCTTTCTTTTGGAAGAGTCATAATAGCTTAAATTCCTAATGTCTTCAACTGTGCATGATGGTGTTACTCACCCTTGCAGATTTGAAGTTTTTTCAGTAAGCGCTTCTTTCACGTGCATGACCTGCACATAGCTTAGTGCTTGAGCAAATAAACAAATTTATGCTGCAGAAGTATTTACATCCTCATCCAAAGGATAAAGTCATGGTGTCATGCAATTAATTTTTATAATTCATTTAATTTAAATTAGCGCTCTAGAGTGACCCAGCTGTAAATGCATTTCATTGAAGTTGGGTTTGAAACATAGAAACATAGAAAATAGGTGCAGGAGTAGGCCATTCGGCCCTTCGAGCCTGCACCACCATTCAGTATGATCATGGCTGATCATCCAACTCAGAACCCTGTACCTGCTTTCTCTCCGTACCCCCCTGATCCCTTTAGCCACAAGGGCCATATCTAAGCATAGCTGGAGGAGATGCATCAGAGTTTGTCAAATTATTTCTCAGCCAGATTGCTTTGGCTTTTCCAAGCTGCTCTTCTATATGAATATTTTGGGCACCCAGACTATGTATTACTACCACATCAAGAATTTGAGTAGACAAAAAATAATCTTTGACCTCACTGAAAATGACAGTAAATGCATGCATAGATAGAAAGATGCTAGACTTGTGTTAAAGTTGCTCACTGTTGTTTCTACTACTCTTTTCAAAAATAATAATAACAAGAAAAATCAGTATATTGGCAATCCCTGCATTATGGCAGTTCAGGTAACAAAAATTTGACCTTGTACAATTCACAGATGCATACCAAAAATTTTGAGGTACAGAATAAAATTTACTTAATTACTTATGCACCTTCTTATTTACTTAATTACTTATACCCCTTCTGGGGTATAGCCACCAACAGCAGCTTGCCAGAGCCTCCCTGTCCTGAGCTAGCCCTTCAAGCTACACCCAGGTGTAGCCTATTAAAGATCCTTCCCTTCTCAGGAACAAGTTCTTCAGAACCTCTGTTGGCATTTCTGTAACACTGAGTTTTTACAGGATGGGGTTGCTAGCCCCATGCCAACATTCTTCCTTATGCATCTGGGCTTGGGACCATCCATGGTGGACTTGGAATAAAATTTACTGTTCCAGAAATTATTTGGAAAAAAGGAAACATAATGATAAATTAACAATAAATTTTGTCAATTTATATTTTCAGTTTTTCAATATTGTGGGGCAATAAGATTTGGATATGGCATCTCCATTGGCAATTGGGTTGGCAATCCCTCCTTTGCCACATTTTCTCTGGTCCAAGGATATGTAAACAGACGTCTCAGTGCAGTGCTGCTGTGCTCTCCATCTGCAAGACATTTTCCCTAACAGGCTGCATGGTGAGGTGCTGGAATAACCATAGCCAAGTTTTACATCAGTTCCTTCAAGTAATCCCTCATTCTTATTAAGTCACTGCATTTTAACCCATTACACCCTACCATGAACTCCTACGCCACCTTTTTCTCAAGAATCTTGATCTTTAAATTTCATCCCTCTCCTTGTCATTCCCATTTCCTAAACCTTTTCCTGATCCACAAGCCTGGATCATCCACTGAATCTAATGTTGGTCACTTTGTAATCACTGATTTAAATGGCTTAGTATGATAGAAAACCATCCCGCAGTGCAGATTTCCATTTTATAACATAAGATTCAGCGAACAAATTGGATTTTTATAGTAGAAAATAGAGATAGGAATGTTTTTTTTTAGGAATGCAACCTCGCCATAATGTGGTTGGCTGTAATCAAATCTCATGTTAGCCATGACAGGAACTTACAGCCATAGGGAGGAGAATGTGATTAGGAGCCTAATCATTTTAGACTCTGTGTCTGTGTTCTGTGCTGACAGATAGTTTCAGGAAACATTCATTACCAATGCAAATTCCCCTGTGGAAATTTGCCTGAATCTGCAGATTGTTTTAAAGTAATCATTTATTCACTGGGTAAACAGCTTCTCATCTTATTTTGCTCCAGCATTTGAATATTTTATCCAGTTTGCTTTATGAGTTATAAAATTAGAATTAAATACTGTAATGCAAGTATCATTTTAGCGTGAGCGGTTTTGAGAAACTGCAATTGTAAAGTGTTTTTAACTTCATTGAATATTAGCAATGCGCTGTCATCGGTATCATGTTCCATTCATTAGTACAAAAGTAAGTGCTTTAGTGCTTTAATTTTCAGATGAGCACTTCAGTTCTGCATATGTTGATGTGATCTTAAATTTCAAGGTAGCTTTTTGTTCATTTGGCATCTGCAGGAAAAATTAACCAGCTTTGTGAGGTGGTTGCCTTCATTGGAAAGTACAAGCAATTTTTGTTGTGTAAGAATAATGGTAAGAAAATCAGACTTTAACTAGCAGCTATTTTTCATCTAAGAACCATATGTGGCAACAGCGTGAACAAGAGTTCACACTTCAGGCACAGTTAGATTCAGAGCACAAATTATGCTTTTGTTTCTTGCTGTTTATTATACAGGTAGTTTTATTGTAATGCTCATTGGTTGTAATGAAATTTGGTGGATTAAGGTATACTATTTGCATTATGCAGGCCACATAGGTTATTGCATAATTGCAATCAGGAAAACCTGTTAAAATCTGTGCTTTGAAAGGCACTTAACGGCTGTTCTGCTATATTTCAACTTTCTATAACACAAGGTTTGTTAGGAGTGAAATTAACGATTCATAGCAGAACTATGTTTACTATTATCTTCTATGATACAATGAAGTAGGGCATTTGTTTAAATGTAGTAAAATAAATGACATAAAGATGTTGAGATTAGTAACTTCCTCTTACTATTTTATTAATGCTGATTAAAAGTTTATCACCAAAAAAACTAAGACCTTATGAATGCCTATTTCACATCCTTTGGGCAGTCTAATTTTTCAAAAATTGAAAATAACTTCACAAGGGTGTGTAGAATCAGTTGGCCCCACTGACATACAGGTCAGTTTGAATATATTTGAAAATTGATGTCTCCTTTCTTAGAAGGTTGCCGATTAATTCCTTAAAGATTGATTTTTAGATCCTTAGATAAAAGCTGCAAATAGTGCAGATCACTGAGACTTGCAAGTCCGAAGAAATTGGAACTAGAGGCAAAGGAAAGTTTTTTTAAATTAGTGCAAATTTGTGAAACTAGATTTGGGCTAAATTATGTTTGGTTTTGAACTGATTTCAAGCAATCTATATTGATCAAAAAGCATGTTAAAGCATCCTAAAAACCATTCACAAGAATCCTTATGAAGGATCTTGCCTGAATCATTGACTCTCTCAATAGATGTTGCCTGACCCGCTGAGTTCCTTAGTTTTTGTATGTGTTACACATGTATCATGGTTTCTTTTTAACTTTTGAGAAGCAGACAAATTTACTACTTAGAATATTCTATTTAAAGACCTAAGGGTAATGTAGGATTGTACAAATTAGGATCAGGAGTAAACTACTTGCCCCCCCCCCCCTCACCCCCTCAACCATTCAAATTGATTGTTACCTCAATTCTGTATTTCCATCTACCTATACTAACCCTTGTTTATAGAGTATTTGTCAACCTCTAGCTTAAAAATATTCAAAGATTCCTGGCATCCTTTCAGGAAGAGGATTCAAATACTCGTGTCTCTGAGATAATAAATTTCACTTCAGCTCAAAATGAATGAACTCTCGCCCTTATTTCTAGGTTTTATCACCAGAGGAAACAACCTCTCTGTGTCCAGTTGGTTATGATCACTCAGGGCCTTATATAATTATCAGAAGCATCCCTTGTCACTCTTCAAAATCAGAGCAGATACAAGTGTAGCCTGTTCTAATTTGGCACATATGACAACTTGTCCATTACAGGTGTCTCCCCTAGACATTAAAAGCAAAAAAATGCCGGAAGTACAGATCAGGCAGTATTCATGGACAGAGAAATGGTTATTTTTCTCGGGTCTGTTTCCCATCATCAGAAAAATTCAAATGTGAATTGCTCTCAATAGATTAGTATTTTCAAATAAGGACACCAATTCTATACACAGTACTATAGATGTAACTGTTTTACTGAAGCATAATTTTCCTTTCATGGTGCTTAAGTCTTTAAATGAACAAATGCATTTTATTAGTGTTTGATTACTTGCAGTACCTATACAGTCTTTTGTGAATCATGTACCATATTCACAATTTGTGAATCATGTACCATATTCACAATTTGTGAATCATTAGGCCATATGGATCACTCTGCTTCTTGTATACTGCAATGTTTCATTTCGAAAACACTTTTTTTCCTGCTGAAATGGACAGTTTTGCACTTAACCCATGTTAAACTCAATTTTCCAGATACTTTCCCATTCACCTTTTTACATAACCTCTTATTTTTTTCTTTCCAGTTTACCATCCATACTTCTATACTTCAGCACCTTTTTTTCTAAATCACTTAAATATTAAGGTGTTAAGACCCCAGGACTGATCCCTGTGGCATGCAACGATACTTCTTGATAACATGTAAGAAAAAGCCTTTATGCTGACTACTCGGTCAATCTTTTATCATTGTTGGTGTATTACCCTCCGTGCACCATGAGATTTAAAAAAAAGAATTTGTACAACATGGTGTTGTACCTTATCGAATGCTTTCTCAAAATATTATATTATTTGGTGGGTCATTTTAAGATGTTCAATATGGATGAGGTTGACTTGTCAGTATAGTTTAGCACCTTGATTTTAGGCTTTAATAGGTAAGATTCAAAGTAAGTTTATTATCTAAATACGTATATGTCACCATATACTATCACACCAAGATTTATTTTCTCGCAGGGATTCACAGTAGAGCAAAGAAATACAATAGAATCAATTTGCTAACTTGATAGTGGAGACCACTGATCTATTTGAAGATTTATTTTGCTCACTAAAAAAAGTTGCATTTAAATGAATGGTCTGTTTTTTTAAATTAAGTTTCTGATTTATGAGCATTGAGAATTTGGATAGTTTAATTGGTTTAAAGTAAATTAATTTGAAATACTTCTGTTAAAGATGTGCTTGAATACATTTATGCTAGGTGTTGATTATTATATAAACTTTACAATGAATAACCCCTTTAAATCAGGAAAGATTGCATTTAGTAGTTGAGGGAAAATCATCTTTAAGCTTGGAATATTCGAGATTAAAGAAATCATTTGGAATGAGATTTTGAAAAGCAGTGAAAAATGGTCCAGAAAGTTTCAGAACATGTTCTCATATTATATATGAAGTGATCCAGTATGTGAATGTTGAATTTGTTGTAGTGGAGTGTTGAAGTTATGAGATGAGTTTATTTTCACACAGGAAGCTTGTATTTAGTCATTTATATTCAGACATTTGAAATACAAATGACATTTGATGTTAGATGACATTTGAATTTTTTTTGATGAATTTCAGCTTTTGACTTGTTTTAACAGTGAGTCTATAAATTACAATATAACACTAGCTAAAATGTTACAGGATTGTCTATTTCCATGTTCATTTGAGTTACTTCAGTAGAATTCATGATATGAATGTTCAGTATTTCCTACTTATCAGTACAGGGCCAGAATACAACTTTCTGAGCATGCCAAAATATGAATGTCAAATGCAAAGTTCAGTCTAAGTTACAATTAAGAGAACAATTTACAAAAGTTTTGTTCCTTTTGAAGATTCTGACTTGGACTAAGATTCTCCTAACTCTGAAAAATATGCAGATGACAAGGAATACAGAAGATCCTTTCTAGATACAGTACATTGAGTTCTCAGACTGTCTATAACCTTCTGGATACCCGATGCAACATCTTAACCTGAAACATCTCTTTCCTGCTATACGTGCTGCTTGGCATGCTGAGTTTGTCTAGCAGTTTTTTGTTTTGCTTCTGTTTACAGCACCTGCAGTCTTGTGTCTCCAGTCTCTTGTGACTCCTGTTGTCCTTGGGTATCTATGGTATTGTTTAGCCTTGACCAGCCTGCTTCAGAAACCCCTGTTGCAAAAGCTTTATGTGAAACTTGCTCTGGAACAAAGCTGGATTCATTAAATAAAGCTCAAGAGTTATGTATTCCCTTGCTTTTTGTTAAAGCCTGGCTTTGTAAATAAACTTGCAACACAAATTTCACTTTAGAACCAACCTCGATGTTTACAAATTTTATGACATTATTTTAAGTACTTTCAACTTATGGTAACTAACTCAAAACAGTATTGTTGGAAATCCTGGTGCTTTTTTAAAATCTAACTATCCCTCAATTTCCTGTCTCTGTGATTTAAGGGAAAAAATTCATCCTGCTATTGAAGAAGAAATTTTGAATGTGACATATAACCTTTTGGAATCTACATTAGTTTGATTTTCTATAATCTTTGTGCTTTGTGGTCAGTGATTTGCTTTTGTGGGCTGAGCACCAAGTATAATGGAATTTACATTGTCTTGCATTGAAAAATGTGGTCATCTATATTGGTTAGCAGAATTAAAATGCAGTCTTTTTGCGCTGTTTGTTTATCTGTAATCTTTTTATATAGTAGCTGCTTTACTACAGCAGGAAAGAACTCACTGAAGCATTTTGTACTTTTATCTGAAAATTATTTAAGAGGCATTATATTTGTATTATTGTCTATTATTTACTTGTGATTATTTGTTAACTGACACTTACTATGATTTATGATTTTGTTGGGTTAGTGATGGCATTGTTGTTCCTGAAGTGGAGATTTGCATTCAAGTTACATTTCAAGAGAGCATGGCTGAAACTTCAGTGCAGAATCGGGAAAGTGCAAAGTAGTTAGAGCTGGAAACAAGATAATGTGGCATGTAAAGAGCAGGAAGTCGACTACCAGTGTTATGTTCGATGTTTATTTCTCAGTCAACTGATTTAACTAGTCTTTTTCCCATTGTTTTTTGAAATCTTGAAATGAGCAAGTTTGTTCTATGTAACTGCACTTCAGAAAGATACTTTTAAAAAAACATTGAAATTGAGTGCAATGCTGTATAAGTCTGCAATTTCCACTCCTACTTGAGGTTTTACTTTCTCCCCTTCTTTTCAAGCTCCTCCATAACCTCTCCATATCTATTCACTTCCAGTCTCCATCTTAGTGGGATAATCTGCCAGCTGCTGTTTCTTCATTACCTATATATTTATTTTCCACTTCTGCCTCTTGCTGTTTATTTGAGCAGAGTTTTGATCAACTTTTTCAATAGTGTGGATTCTGGTTAATTGTGACACATCGGGACCGGTATGTTTTGGTCTAATTAAGTGGCCGATTAAGTGGCTCAATCAGCTGATGATTGATGCAATTAAAAAGGTATAAAAAAGACAAACTACCATTTAACTGAATAACAAATAATGCATTTAAATGAAATACAGAGGAAATTAGAACTCTATCAACCAACACCTACTACAGTACTATAAAACTTAATATTAGTTCTTAATAGCAACAGAGGAATTCATCCAGTAGGTATGTTTTTGTTTTGATTAACTGTAAATGAACAAAATCAGTGCAGGTGCCTTGTATAGTTAATGGACCTTCATACAATGCTATCAATGGTTGCATTTTCCAAATCTTCATTGTCATTGTAACATTCAAGATGGTTGTTGATACTTTCAAATTCTTTGTAGTTTCTAACCTGAACCAGTGAAATCATTTTTACTCCTAGCCATTTTTGGCATCTCCAAGCCTGAATGCATGAAACCACTATGAGCAAAGCAGTTTTGCATGGTTTTAGGCTTATTCCTCGCCAATTATAAATATGATAGCAGAATATAGTATTAATGGTAAGACTCTTGGCAATGTGGAGGATCAGAGGGATCTTGGGGTTGGAGTCCATAGGACACTCAAAGCTGCTCCGCAGGTTGACTTTGTGGTTAAGAAGGCATACGGTGCAATGGTCTTCATCAATCGTGGGATTGAGTTTAAGAGCCAAGAGGTAATGTTGCAGCTATATAGGACCCTGGTCAGACCCCACTTGGAGTACTGTGCTCAATTCTGGTTGCCTCACTATAGGAAGGACGTGGAAACCATAGAAAGGGTGCAGAGAAGATTTACAAGGACGTTGCCTGGATTGGGGAGCATGCCTTATGAGAATAGGTTGAGTGAACTCGGCCTTTTCTCCTTGGATCGAGGGAGGATGAGAGGTGACTTGATAGAGGTGTACAAGATAATGACAGGCATTGATCATGTGGATAGTCAGAGGCTTTTCCTCAGGGCTGAATTGGCAGGCACAAGAGGGTATAGTTTTAAGGTGCTTGGAAGGAGATACAGAGGAGATGTCAGGGGTTTTTTTATACAGAGAGTGGTGAGTGCATGGAGTGGGCTGCTGGCAGTGGCGGTGGTGGAGGCAGGAACGATGGCATCTCTTAAGAGACTCCTGGCTGGCTACCTGGAGCTTAGAAAAATAGAGGGCTATGGGTAAAGCCTAGGTAGTTCTAAAGTAGGGACATGTTCGGCACAGCTTTGTGGGATGAAGGGCCTGTATTGTGCTGTAGGTTTTCTATGTTTCTAATTTTCAGACCCTCTTGGTTCTTTTACTGTTGTAAGACTGATCTAGACTGTTTGAACATCTTTAAAAGATGGGATTTTTGTTCCTTTCTGTGGAAATGATCTGCTTTTCATAGCTTTTGCATGTTTCTTTCACTGCTCTCTCTCTCTCTCCAGTTTCCCTCTGATCTTTCAACTGGATAGCTTCATCTTGCAGATTGTCACCATAGCAGCTTTGGCCTCGACCTGTCATGGATATTTGGTTTGTCCCAACCATTCCTTCACCTGAAGACAGAACACATGCTAATTTTAAGTTGTGGTGATGTCTTTGACCTGAAATGTTGACTGTTCCTTATTTGCATGGATGCTGCCTGACCATCTGAGTGTTTCTAGCGTTTTCTATTTTTATCTCAGATTTCTCGCTTGTATAACTTATTTCTTTTTCTGTGAACTTAAGTATATTTTTTAATTCTAAGGCAAAGCAAAGTTCTGAATTGTTATGTACTTTAAATGATTTCTATTCTCGATATAACTTTAAATGCGAAAAAGTTAATTTGTGTGAAAGGCATCTGGTTAAAGTTTATTA
The DNA here is from genome assembly GCF_048418815.1 of Hemitrygon akajei. NCBI lineage: Eukaryota > Metazoa > Chordata > Chondrichthyes > Myliobatiformes > Dasyatidae > Hemitrygon > Hemitrygon akajei. Next base: position 12,573,367 of record NC_133131.1, read on the forward strand.
TCACATTTTTAGCTGCCTACATCACAGATTTTTTTGAAATACCATGGCACCATCTTGCCATGCTTAATCATGCAAGAATTTTTCAAATGCTTTGCCAATGTCTTGTCATAATTAATCAAGCTTCTATTTTGGGATAAGTTCTTGGTTCTAGGCACTGCCTTGCGTATCAGCATTCTGTGAAAGAATGAAAAGTGATTCCTGTTGGTCAGGAAGGGTAGGGTTTACAGTATAGGAAATAGACTCGTGTAAACAAAAGATAAAAAGGTTTTTGAGAATTTGCCTGCAGCTTTTAGAAGAAAAACTATCAGTTTTAAGGCTTATCACTTTCCAGTGTCTGAATTGGTTATGAATCACACATCTTACATAGAATCTAGCTTACAAATAAAATATTAAGATTCTCTTTTATATGGTAAGATAATGCAGTAACTTTCAGTGAAATAATCTTTAGAAGCAGAGGAATATAAATGATTAGAGATTACTGATGTAGGCATGTATGCTGAATGAAGACCATGTAAACCAGAAGCATATGGTTATTTAATTAATAGATATATTGAATGGGTATCATTGGCTTTGCTATTTGTATATTATACACAAAACATTTTCATGTGACTTCTTTGCATTAAAATCTACATTTCCTTTTATCATCAATCATGTTATTTAAACATTTTTATTACACCCTTTGAAAGTGGGCAGAGCCACTAGTTAGTTAACTGATGTTTTATTTAATATTGCACCTATTGTGTTCAGTATGAGCTAATGTATTTGATGTGTAGCAGGTGGCCTTTCTTGAGAAAGCAGTACTTAAATGCATTCCTGTTCATTATTCTTCAGAAGGTGGTGAGCTGTTGCTTTAATGTGTTGCACTCCTTCTGCTGATGGTACTCCCACTGTTATATTCAAGATTTAGATCCAGCACGATAAAGGAATGGCAGTATATTTCTCACTGACAATCCTGTGTGACTTGGAGTCTTACTCCCAGGTTGGATGTGCTTTGGGCATTGCCATTGGAATGGCATGACAAATAACTGTAGTTTATTTTGCATTGCTGCCATAGTGCCCCGTTGGTGAAAGTTCATTTACTCAGCTACAAGACAGAATTACTTTGAGAGAAAGAGAAACAACAAACTATGGTTACTCCTCAGTGTGGGTGTGGTAGGAATGGTTTCTGGTGAGGAATTGGATGCCATTTAGACAGGCCACTTTGTCCTGGGCTGACGACGTTACATATATAGGGAGTCATAAAGACTGTTCTCTCTCAACTGATTTTATGTGGCTACGCTGGTTAAGATTTTGGTTAGTGTTTATTGAGTAGGTAGTTAGACTTAATTTTATTAATGATTAAAACGCTTGTGTGGCAAAGTTGTTGCTTGTGGCTTATTAGCTTGTACCTGAAAGGGGTCTGGGTCTTGCAGTATGGTGGCATACACAGTTTCTCTGTGAAAGTGTGAAGAAATTGATCTGTTGTGATCTTGAGATATAAAGAAGGTCACTAAAGCAGCTAGAAGTTATTGGTAGTAGGAGACTACCTTGAGGAACTTTTGCTTGTGGTTGAAATGATTAGCCTTCAACACCTATAAGTGTCTTCCAGCATTGGAATTTGGGTCCTCATTGATTGTCATCAGTGAATCCTGGGTCAATACTGAAGATCATAATAACTCATTTGGAAGTCCACATCGAAGCCTGATGGCCAGAGTTCCAAATCTGCGTATCTCTGTGAGTCCACTGGGGAAGTTAAAGGCCCAGTATCTGCAAAGTCACGAGTCCACTCCAGGCTGAGGCTGAAGGTGGCCTATTCTTGAGTTAGAGGACTTTGTATGTGTGTTGGTGGGTGGCAGGGAAGAACAGGGATTGCTTTACTGCTGTTGCTTTGTCACTTGTGGCTTATGCCTATTGTCTTTATTGTACTGCCTATTATTTATTGTACTGCTTGCACTGTTTTGTGCACTTTATGCAGTCCTGTGTAGGTCTGTAATCTAGTGTAGTTTTTGTGTTGTTTTACATAGTTTGTGTAGTTTTTGTATTGTTTCATGTAGCATCATGGTCCTGTAAAATGTCTCATTTTTACTGTATATTGTACCAGCAGTTATGGTTGAAATGACAATTAAAAGTGACTTGACTTGGCTTGGTATGTTCTGTTTTGTTGGTATTCTGTGTTGTCCTGCTGAGCATGGTGAGCATGGTATATTGGTGCCAGAATAGGTGGTGACACTTTGGCCTGTCCCGAGCACATCCTTGGTGTGTTGTTTGGTAATACAAATGACAGATTTAACTGGATGCTTAGATGATAAACAAATTTAAATCTGAATGTGGTTACGATAAAGAAAATAGACTTGGAATAAATTAAGTTAAAATATTCAAAGTTTCCAAAATGAAACTTGGTGAAAGCATCTGTTGAGATAAGGATATTATGAATCTCTTACAGAATAGAGATAGATAAATGGAAACTTGGCAAATGGAGTTTAAAGTGGAAAAGTGTGAGGCTGCACACTTCGGTAAGTGGAATCAAAAGGCAGATTATTAGCAAAATGTTAAAAAGAGATTGCATGTAAGTGAAGTTCAGAGGGATGTATAATCTTTGTGTACCATATAACCATATAACAATCACAGCACGGAAACAGGCCATTCCGGCCCTCCTAGTCCGTGCCGAACTCTCAATCTCACCTAGTCCCACCTACCCGCACTCAGCCCATAACCCTCCACTCCTTTCCTGTCCATATACCTATCCAATTTTACCTTAAATGACACAACTGAACTGGCCTCTACTACTTCTACAGGAAGCTCATTCCACACAGCTATCACTCTCTGAGTAAAGAAATACCCCCTCGTGTTTCCCTTAAACTTTTGCCCCCTAACTCTCAAATCATGTCCTCTCGTTTGAATCTCCCCTACTCTCAATGAAAACAGCCTATTCACGTCAACTCTATCTATCCCTCTCAAAATTTTAAATACCTCGATCAAATCCCCCCTCAACCTTCTACGCTCCAATGAATAGAGACCTAACTTGTTCAACCTTTCTCTGTAACTTAAGTGCTGAAACCCAGGTAACATCCTAGTAAATCGTCTCTACACTCTCTCTAATTTATTGATATCTTTCCTATAATTTGGTGACCAGAACTGTACACAATATTTCAAATTTGGCCTTACCAATGCCTTGTACAATTTTAACATTACATCCCAACTTCTGTACTCAATGCTCTGATTTATAAAGGCCAGCATTCCAAAAGCCTTCTTCACCACCCTATCTACATGAGACTCCACCTTCAGGGAACTATGCACTGTTATTCCTAGATCTCTCTGTTCCACTGCATTCCTCAATGCCCTACCATTTACCCTGTATGTTCTATTTGGATTATTCCTGCCAAAATGTAGAACCTCACACTTCTCAGCATTAAACTCCATCTGAAAACGTTCAGCCCATTCTTCTAACCGGCATAAATCTCCCTGCAAGCTTTGAAAACCCACCTCATTATCTACAACACCTCCTACCTTAGTATCATCGGCATACGTACTAATCCAATTTACCACCCCATCATCCAGATCATTTATGTATATTACAAGCAACATTGGGCCCAAAACAGATCCCTGAGGCACCCCGCTAGTCACCGGCCTCCATCCCGATAAACAATTATCCACCACTACTCTCTGGCATCTCCCATCTAGCCACTGTTGAATCCATTTTATTACTCCAGCATTAATACCTAACGACTGAACCTTCTTAACTAACCTTCCATGTGGAACTTTGTCAAAGGCCTTGCTGAAGTCCATATAGACTACATCCACTGCCTTACCCTCGTCAACATTCCTCATAACTTCTTCAAAAAATTCAAGAAGGTTTGTCAAACATGACCTTCCACGCACAAATCCATGCTGGCTACTCCTAATCAGATCCTGTCTATCCAGATAATTATAAATACTATCTCTAAGAATACTTTCCATTAATTTACCCACCACTGATGTCAAACTGACAGGTCTATAATTGCCAGGCTTACTTCTAGAACCCTTTTTAAACAATGGAACCACATGAGCAATACGCCAATCCTCCGGCACATTCCCTGTTTCTAATGACATCTGAAAGATCTCCGTCAGAGCTCCTGCTATCTCTACACAAACTTCCCTCAAGGTCCTGGGGAATATCCTGTCAGGTCCCGGAGATTTATCCACTTTTAAATTTCTTAAAAGCGCCAGTACTTCCACCTCTTTAATTGTCATAGGTTCCATAACTTCCTTACTTGTTTCCCACACCTTACACAATTCAATATCCTTCTCCTTAGTGAATACCGAAGAGAAGAAATCGTTCACAATCTCTCCCATCTCCCTCAGCTCCACACATAGCTGACCACCCTGATTCTCTAAGGGACCAATTTTATCCCTCACTATCCTCTTGCTTTTAATATAACTGTAGAAACCTTTCGGATTTACTTCCACCTTATTTTCCAAACAAAACTCGTATCTTCTTTTAGCTTTTCTAATCTCTTTCTTAAGATTCCTTTTACATTCTTTATATTCCTCGAGCAATTCCTTTACTCCATGCTGCCTATATCTATTGTAGACATCCCTCTTTTTCCGAACCAAGTTTCTAATATCCCTTGAAAACCATGGCGCTTTCAAACCTTTAACCTTTCCTTTCAACCTAACAGGAACATAAAGATTCTGTACCCTCATAATTTCACCCTTAAATGACCTCCATTTCTCTATTACATCCTTCCCATAAAACAACTTGACCCAATCCACTCTCTCTAAATCCCTGCGCATCTCCTCAAAGTTAGCCTTTCTCCAATCAAAAATCTCAACTTAGGTCCAGTCCTGTCTTTCTCCATAATTATATTGAAGCTAATGCTATTGTGATCACTGGACCCGAAGTGCTCTCCAACACATACATCTGTCAGCTGACCTATCGCATTCCCTAACAGGAGATCCAACACTGCCCCATCTCTAGTCGGTACTTCTATGTATTGTTGCAAAAAACTATCCTGCACACATTTCACAAACTCTAAACCATCCAGCCCTTTTACAGAATGAGCTTCCCAATCTATGTGTGGAAAATTAAAATCTCCCACAATCACCACCTTGTGTTTACTACAAATATCTGCTATCTCCTTACACATTTGCTCTTCCAACTCACGCTCCCCATTAGGTGGCTTATAATACACTCCTATCAGTATTACTACACCTTTCCCATTCCTCAATTCCACCCAAATAGCCTCACTAGAGGAGCTCTCTAATCTATTCTTCCAAAGCACCGCCATAAGATTTTCTCGGACAAGCAATGCAACACCTCCTCCTCTGGCCCCTCCTACTCTATCACACCTGAAACAACTAAATCCAGGAATATTTAGTTGCCAATCACACCCTTCCTGCAACCATGTTTCACTAATAGCTACAACATCATAATTCCAGGTATCAATCCACGCTTTAAGCTCATCCACCTTTCTTACAATGCTCCTAGCATTAAAATAGATACATTTCACAAATCACAAAAGTTGGTAGGCAGGTGCAGCAAAAAATTAAGAAGGAAAGTGGCATATTGGCCTTTATTGTAAACAGGTTGGAGTTTAGTAATGGGAAGGATTGCCACAGTTGTACATGGTGTACGTGAGGTCACACCTGAAGTACTACAGAATTTTGACTCCATTAAGAAGGGATATAGAGCATTGCAGGCCATTCAAGAGTGATTCATTAGGTTATTTGGTTGAGCCTCTTCTAAGTTCAAGTTTATGTTGTCTGATTGTACGTGTGTCCAACCAGACAAAACCACATTCCTCTGGACCATGGTGCACCCCAAACATGTATCACACACAGTATATAAAACAAAATATTTCCTCAAATAAGTTAATAAAATATAATTCAAAGTGCATGTAGTGCACAGTACAGGCAAACAATACATTAAGCAGCCCACTGTCCTAGTGACAACACCTCTGGCGGCAGGATATTTATTAGTCTCACAGTCTGGGGGAAGAAGTTGTTGCCCAGTCTGGTAGCCTTAGTCCAGACACCCCTGTATCTTCTTCCTGATGATAATGGGTCAAAGATTGTGGGATGGTGGTAGGGATCCTCAACAATGCTTCAGGCCCTTCGTATACAGAGAGGATTGTTCTGTCTAGAGAGGCTAAACAGGTAGGGTCTATAGCAAAAAAAAACTACAGTTTGAATGAGGGGAAGTAGTTAATAATATCCCACAGATGTGGCCTGACCTCCTGCTGTTTCCAGGATTTTCATTTGGATTTCCAGTAAATGCAGCTTAAAAAAATTCCACTTTGGTATTATCTTTTGTCTTTACAATGGTTTAAGATTTTAATCAAAGCTTACTGGTCCATATAGGTAACAACTCCTGATCCTTTTTATGCACTATTTAGTTAGTATTTTGCAGACTCATTGGATTTATTAAAGAGAAAATCTAGACAGCTTTTTCTTGCACCAAGTCCTGGCTGGAGTTGAAGACTTTAAAAATCTACCCTTTTGGACTTAATTTTTCCATTATCTTAATGTTCTGTTTATGCTGTGGTGAATCAAGACTTCAGATTATAGAACCTGGAGCAGAAAATAAACTGCTAGAATACCTCAGCAGATCAGACAATATCTGTGTATGCAGGGATGGTTGAAATTTCAGATTGAGACACTGCATCAATGCTCAATCCAAAGCACTAACCATCCCTTTGGCTCCAAAGATGCTGCTTGACCCAGTGAGTTCTTCCAGCAGTTTATTTTCTACTTGGCGTACCCTGAACCAGTGTGGATAATTTCACTCACCTCAACCGAGATTCCACAACCTATGGACTCACTTTCAAGGATTCGACAACTCATGTTCTCAATATTTATTTAGTTTTTACTTCTGCAGTTTGTCATCTTTTGCTCATTGGTTACTTGTCAGTCTTTGTGTGTATTTTTTTCATCGATTCTGCTGTTTTTCTTTGTTCTACTGTGAATGTCTGCAAGAAAATAAATCAGGGTAGTATATGGTGATATATATATTCTTTGATAATAAATTTTACTTTGACTCTGCTCCTTCAAATTTGGAAATATTAGAAGGACTATAATTGTACAAAAGCAGGAAATATGACTTTTTCATATATTTGTGTTTAATTGTATTTTTGCAAAGATGGACTTGATCAATTGTGAATAAATTGAGGTAGTCATATTTTCTTCTTTGTGAAAGAATTGTATGTACCGTAGATTAAATGATCTCACTGAAGGAATTGGTCATTGCAACAAGTTTTTGTGCTTTTCGATTAGTGCAGTGTTTATATGTAGTTTTAAGGGTGGTACAAATTCACATTTGAGAGTGAATGTGGTTTTAACATGTGAATTTCCTTTTATTTTGGTTCTTTTTGTCTACTTCCTGCCTCTGGACTAGTGAGCAAATTACTTAGTTTCAGTCCTTATCAGATGTTGTGGTATTTAGCAGGACAGTTATGGATGATGTAATGGCAATTACTCTTTCAGATGCTTGCATGAAATCTGAAGTGACCAGTGGAGGTGACTGGCAGCATCAGAGAAAGGAGCTATTGGAGTGTTACAGATTCCAACCTTCTGAAATTCTTACATTTACAACCTGCATAAGTTGTAAAATACACAAGCTCACCTGACATGGGAACCATACCTCAACTGTACTGTCGTGAATAGTGTTGAAGAGGGCCAGTTAACATGAAAGTTACAAACACGAGAAAATCTGCAAATGCTGGAAATCCAAACAGCGCATACAAAATGCTGGAAGAAGCAGGCCAGGCATCATCTGTGAATAAGAATAAACATTTGATGTTTTGGGCCAGGACCCTTCATCGGGTCCTGTCAACTGTATTAAGTATTCAAATGTACAGTCAATATTTGTTTTCACAAGTTATAGGTATAACGTGTTAAATATAATGTTACAGGTGTATATGAAAAATAAAACTATATTAAAAACTCTGAATAGGATACTTTATAATATATATAATCTTCCAATCAGCAACGGAAAAGTGCTTAGTATTTTTATTTTGGGTATTTAGCATGCAAGTTTATTTGTATAGCACTTTTCAAACACAAGGCAGTTCAAAATCAAACAACAAATTTCAGACACTATGTAAGAGAAAAAATACAAAAATAGACATGTTAAGTAGAAGTTACAGTTCAGGAAATTCTAATTAAAAGCTATAGAGAAAAGAAAAGGTTTTAAGCCTTGATTTAAAAGAGCTTAAAGTTGGGGCAGATTTTAGATCCTCTGGAAGGTTCTGTGAAGTATAGTAACTAAAAGCTTTTTCACCATGTTTAGTTTTGACCTTGGGAACGGTAAGCAGACCCGCCCCAGATGACCTGAGAGCTTGGGAACGTTCGTAATGCAGCAAGAGATCGGAGATGTATTTTGGCCCGAGACCATTCAGTGCTTTATGAATCAGTAGTAATATTTTGTAGCCAGTCCTCTATTGGACAGGAAGGCAGTGTAGTGATCTGAGAACTGGAGCGATATGTTCATTGTCTTTGGGCTCTAGCAGCAGCATTCTGAATAAGCTGTAGCTCTCTGAAGGATCTTTTTACAGAGACCTGTGAAAATGCCATTACAGTAGTCAAACTTACTAAAAATAAAGGCATGGATGAGTTTTAGTGAGAACTTTGTGACTAATGCAAACTAGTGAGTTCTTGTCTACTTGGTTAAAGATAACCGAAGATCACCTCTTTTCACAACATCAAGACGTTTGCAAGCATTTGAAAGCAGATGAAGAGCCTGACTAAAAGCATATTCCATGAGATGAGAGGTGGGTAATCCAATTAAAAACAACTTTGCTTTCTCCTAGAGCTGTGGAAACTTATTTTGAATATCACTAGTTATCCAGAAATGTTGCTTGTTGCCTTTGAATTTTGCTTGAGCTGTTATATCACTCTGCAGCTCAGTAAGACATTTCTTGCAATGTGGTGTCCGCATCATTCACATTCACCCCAAATGGATCCACCAACCCATCTGGAATATGGATCTTCAACAGGTCTCTGAACCGAAATTCCATATTAATGTGCAATTGTTCCAAATTATCAAGATATGCAATCAGATCATCATCTTGCAATTCTATTTTAAGAATGGCCAGGGAAGGAAATTGCATAAATTTGCAACATACAGTATTGCTGCTGAAAAGTTTTGAGATATCCAAGGAAAGCTTTAATAACTTCCTTGCATGATATGCAATTGCAGCTTTTTTCCTTATATCTGTTTAATAAATTCAGTTTTTTAAATGTATGTGACAGGTAAAATATGTCAGACTTGGTGACAATTTGTTCTCCAAGCTGCTTATCGCTTAGAAATATTATCAAGAAAAGCAAACTGAACTTCCTTTCAACCTATGATAAGTATCAGGGATTTAATGGAAGTTGTGGTAGATAGTAATACAGTGGTAGACTTCACGTGTTCTCTCTGCAGTTTAGCTGGCCGATGAGCCCATTGCAGTTACTGCAGCCTTCATGTCACGTTGAATATAATAACTTGCATGGATCAGTGGAAGGCAAACAGAACTAGCTTTGAAATAGTTTTATTTGACGTATATACCTATAATTTATACTTAACATATAATACCAGTAACCTGTTAAAACAAATATTGACTGTACATTAGAATAATTAGTACAGTTGCCAACAAAAACTTTAGCAACTAATGGAAACAATGGAGGGTGGGGGCCATAGAGATAAGTGAAAGTCACAAATGGTCCACGAACAGAAAAAGGTTATGAGCTACTGCTCTACTCCATGTGCAGGTCTAGTCTATCATATTGGCCATTTCTGAAGCATATGAATATTGATGCTGATTGGCCTTGCTGCAGACAACCTTGCCCAATCTGCAGTTTGGGATTTGGGGGTGGATGTGGAGCAGGGGAGCAGGGCTCAGTGGGCCGCCTTACAGGGTATGAACTGTGATTTGTGCAAGGCCAAGCGGGGCAGAGATAATGATTGACGTACTGCAACAGACATACACATGCACAGAGCTTTCTCATTTGTATCATTACCATATTTTCCCATTCATTTCATTTAGGGTTCCAAATAATTACATATATTCATTTCTTTTATTTTATTTGTATATTTTAGAAATATTTAATCAAAATGGTAAACTTAATCATGGCTCGTTCTAAAACTGTAACTCCCAGTTTCTTGTTTTTTACTTGTGGCCCTCACGAAGTGTGGCATGGCCACCTGGTGGTGGGGGGCATATAGCCCACGTTGAGAACCTCTCATACAATCCCTTATCTACCCTTGATTCTGCACAACAAATTATATATTAAAACAATTTCATTTAATGTTGTAGTATGATCAGTTATTTACCTTCCTAATAAGTATTTTAGTAAAAACCACTGAGGAAATCACTGGGGTCTCCCTCCCCTCTACTTGTGACATTTATCATAAGTATCGTATGCGAAGGATTGGAAGCATTGTGAACATCTCTACCACCCATCCCACAATCTCTTTCCGCCACAACAGGCAGTAAGGAGGTACGGGAGTATCAGGACTAGAACTGCCAGAATAGGCAACAGCTTCTTCCCTTAGGCTGTAAGACTAATGAATACCCTACCACCACTGAGGTCTCGTCATTAGGGCAGTGAACTGTTTACCTGTTCCACACACTACATGCATTTGAATTATATTTTATTAAATTATTTAAGGAAATATTTTGTTTTATGTGCCATGTGTGATATATTTTATGGGTGCACTGTGGTCCAGAGGAATTTTGTTTCTTTTGGTTGGATATACAGTACTGTACAAATGTTTTAGGCACAGTATATAGCTATATAGGACTCTGGTCAGACCCCACTTGGAGTACTGTGCTCAGTTCTGGTCACCTCACTGCAGGAAGGATGTGGAAACTATAGAAAGGGTGCAGAGGAGATTTACAAGGACGTTGCCTGGATTGGAGAGCATGCCTTACGAGAATAAGTTCAGCGAACTTGGCCTTTTCAACTTGGAGCAACGGAAGATGAGAGGTGACCTGATAGAGGTGTATAAAGATGATGAGGGCCATTGATTGTGTGGATAGCCAGAGGCTTTTTTCCAGGGCTGAAATGGCTAACACGAGATGGCACAGTTTTAAAATGCTTGGAAGTAGGTACAGAGGATATGTCAGGGGTAAGTTTTTTACGCAGAGAGTGGTGAGTGTGTGGAATGGGCTGCTTTATGGAGCTATAACTAGAAAGATCTGGCTATTTTGAGATTGACTTTGAATATTCCTGTTGGTTAACAAAAGCCAAAAAACATCTGATTCTAAGGACCAACAAAATTACCTCAAAAACTCAAAAACATAATTATAGAATGAATTTGCTGCTGTTCAAAGGGGAATTCCAGAACACAAAACCCTGATCTTAAAAATAGGCCTTCTTAACCATTTTATCAACCTATGTAGCCACTTTCAGGGAGCTATCAATGTGGACCCAAGATCCCTTTGCTCCACACACTTAAGGGTCTTGCCCTTTAACAGTGTACGCGCTCTTTAAATCTGACCTACCAAGGTGCAACACTTCACATTTGACTGGATTAAATTCCATCTGCCATTTCTCTGCCCGTACCTGCTACTGATCTATATTCTGTTGTGTTCTTTGCCAGTCATCCTGGTCATTTATATGCATCACAAACAGCAGAATACCCAGTACAGATCCCTGCGGAACACCACGGACCTCCAGCTAAAATAAGTTCCTTCGACCGTTACCTTCTGTCTTCTGTGGGCAAGCCAGTAATGAATCAAAACGGCCAATTCACCATTGATCTCATGCATCTTAATATTCTGGATGTACCTCCCATGAGGGACATTGTCAAACGTTGGAAGCGTATATTTTTATCTGATGAGCAGGAAAACTGATGCAACAAGAAAAACTGGTTTAAATGAATTGTCCTCAGTAATAAAACTGAAACCATTTTTTCTAAAAGGAATAATCAGCCATTTGAAAATTTTTATAACTATGATTGACATACATTATTGGGTATAGCATGAAAGAAGATGGATTGAAGAAAGTAAATGGAAGTTCTGTGATTAACAGCAATTTAAATAGTGGCTCAGGCTTGATGTTTGAAAACCTTACTACTTTTCGTAAGTAGTATGTTTAACTTTTATAAACTAAAATTTCTAATTGTCTGTGTTTGAATACCGGCAAATTTTAGATAATAACTGTATTACTTGCATTGTGTATTGTAGTTTGTATGTGATGCCTTTTAGATTATAAATGGCCAGTTCTGTTTACTAAGCAGGATCTTATGAGGCTACAGTGTAGCTTGCGTAATACTGAAACAACATTGGGTGTTTCTGTGTGCCGGTGGCAAATAAGAAGGGATCTGAATCTTGGGATGTTGACCCTGTGGAATAAACTATCCCCCCCCCCCCCCCCCCCCCATTAACATTGCTGCAAGAATTGTACGAGCTGACCTAGGCTTCAAATTATTCCTTAGTGTTGATGAAACAAGAAAAGCTGGTTTAAATGAACTGTCCTCAGCAATAAAAAAAACCTTGCTAGATTGAAATTTTTACACTCTACAACTACAAAATTAGTTTATCCCCTAATGGTGCGTGAAATTGCATGCACTGTAGCTCCTGGTGTTCTTGATTAATTTGGGTCTGGACTTCAAAATGTTATTGTTCATCTGGCTAATAAAACATGAAATTGAACTTGCAACCCATTACTTAAATCTTTGGGTATTTAATGTGAACCATGTGAAATTCTACTAGCTTTATTCAGAGTGCCTGTGATTTTTTTTTTTGGTTTTAAGGAAATAAGTGTTTGTAGCCTTTTAGAAAGTGCATGCATCTGTTTTTAGATGATGGTAGCACATGGTGGAAAGTTATATTTAAAGACTTGAATTGCTCATATGCAAAGCTTTGCATGTACAGTTCTGCTTTTCTGGGGAAATTGAAGTAGCCATTTTCTTAAAATATGGCCAAAAGGAAAGCTGCTGAATTATTTGAAAACACTTCCTTGCTCATCTTGAGGCAACTGTATGGCCAGGCACAATTCCACTGTTTAAATGCTAATTTTTATTTTGTATTGATCTATCAGATCTAAATGTAATCTTATAAAATGTTTAGCATTAATTGATATTCTGTAGCAGAATGTTTGATATTTACAAGGTCTTGTGATTTATTGCTTGAGAAAGACTGAATTCCCCTCTGCTAATTGGTTTGTATTTTATTTCATTCAAAAGTCTGAAGTTGCATCTGAATGTATTGGCTCAGTCAGATATTGTAACACAATTTATAAGTTTCTTTTGCTAAGAAGTGGTTTATTAACAGGTAATTTATTAACCAGTTTTGGAATGTCAAGTGGAAATTGGCTTTCAAGTTTTGCATTTTGAATGACATTCTAATATTAAAGCTTGTATATAATGGATTCCACAGAGCTCAATAAAGAGAATAAAACTGCATTATGAATTCTGTGACATAATACTTCATGGGAAAAACTAATAGGTACCAAAGTTCTAGTGTTTAAGTTTATAGTGTGTGAAAGACTGCTTAAGACAAATAATTTATTACTGATTTTAACCCAAGTTTTAAAATATTAATGTCCCTTTGAAAACCTTTTCATTTTTAAAAAAAAGAGTTGATATTGCAAGTTAAAATCAAACGTGCACTTTCCTTGAAGTGTTCCAATTATATGATGGGGAATTAAAAAAACAAAAATGAGATCCATGTGTTAATTTTACTGTAATTTGTGTTGAGCAGCTCCACCATTATTCAGTCCACTGTCTGTATTGAAGTTAGTTAATAACTTTGGACTCAAAGTATGAAATTGAAAAGCCAGATTGTGAGTATATGGTTAAAGATAGAAGAAGATACTTCTCAGGATAGAATTACTTTTGCTATACCATAGCTTGGAGGTAACAAATGTACTGTTATAAGCAAGCTATGGGGTTCAGTTCCTGTTGTTCAATTCCTGTTGTTAAATGTTCTCCCTTTTACTGTGTGTGTTTTCCCTGGGTGCTCTGGTTTCCTCCCACAGTCCAAAGATGTACCAGTTAATAAGTTCATTAGTCAATGTAAATTGTCTCGTGATTAGGCTAGGGTTGAATCGGAGGTTGCTGGACAGTGTAGCTCGAAGGGCCAGAAGGGCCTGTTCCATGCTGTATCTCAATAAAATGGAAAAAAAATCATTGAGGTGTTTCTGCTGTTCATTGAGCTTGTGGCTGCTTTGCACCTGTCATTATATGTCTTATTTATTACTTTGGCTATCACAGTTTAAGAATAATAACCTACGTTAAAATGATATTTGGATTAGAAAACTCAACTCCAAATTCCTCTCACCATTTTGTATGTAAAAGTCTATCCTGTCTCAATTTTTGTAGACACTCTTCACTGTAGACTTTCTAACATGTAGAAGTAGTTTCTCCTTATTTATCATATCAGTTTCAATTAATAATGCGAAAAGGTCAATTTAGCTAGTAACACTTCTCATCCTTAACCACTTCCATACCACTCTTCACTAATTTGGTTTAGGTTCAAGATACAGAAATGTGTTCATCTTGTGACTTTACAAAAGTCTTATTAAAGGAGAGTCCCAGTATACAAGAAGTAAATGCTGAGGTGGAGTGGAAGAGAGTGTGGTAAGTAAAGGTCTATTAGTAGGTAGTTAATCATATCAATAATAAATTCTACATCTGTTGTATCTTTTTTCAGTTGGTGTTTTCTTAATTAAAATTGGTTCTCAATATTTTGTGAACTGTAGCCTAACTGGTAGTGATTCTCGTTGTCTCGGAGATTCTGCCATTACGTTTCATTCCATATAAACACAGAAATTTAGGCTGACATTCTAGAGCGATAGTGTGCAATGCTGAACTTTGGGAGACACAAGACTGCAGATGTTGGAATCAGGAGCATAATATAAACTGCTTGAGGAACTCAGTGTGTCAGGCAGCATCTGGAGAGGGAAAGGGACAGTCAACATTGGAGTCAAGATGCTTTATCTGAAACTTTGGGAGGTTTAGCACTGGAACAACTTTCCCCTTTAACCTCAGTTATTTCATAAGGATTAAAGATGTAGGTGTAGAAGCTTGCCTAGATTTGTTAATTCTGAATCTTTATGGAATATGTGGGACAATGTTTTTTAAAGTCCTTTCAGGACTCCTCAGGATCCTCCCTCATTACCCTTATGGTACATGGCTGTCTGTATGTGTGTTGTCTATTTTCATAGAGCTCAAATGTTTTAACCTTGCCATCTTCCATCGTGTCTGTTTTTATGTCCCTCTAGTATTAGATCCCTAAAAATGCATCTCCATACATTAACCAGCATTAAATTCCACTGGTCATCACCCTGCCCAATTTGTCAGCTGATTAATATCATTTTGTAGTCAAAAACTGACGTGTCCAATATCATCAACATCGTTCATGTCACCTACAAACTCAGAAATCCTGCATTCACTTCTAAGTTTTTGTTATTTTTATATGCCAAATGGTAAAGCTCAATCAAATTGGTCAGACAGGGTCTCCCATCAACAAATCCATGCTGACAGTCCTGATGAATCTTTACCTCAAAAGCGGATTAATTTTGTCTCGGGATTTTTTTCCAATAGCTTCCCTATGTTGGACTTAATAGCCTACAACTACTATGACTGGTGCTTTTCTTGAATAAAGAATCAGAATCAGGTTTAACATCACTGGCTTTTGTCATGAAATTTGTTAAATTTGTAGAAGCAGTGCAATGCAATACATAATAATAGAGAAAAAACCCTGTGAATTAACATTTTGAATGTTGAAAGGGTTGGACAGAGTAGATGTGGAAAGGCTGTTTCCCTTGGTGGGTGAGTCCAGGACAAGAGGCCACAGTCTTAGAATTAGAGGGTACCCATTTAAAACAGAGATGAGGAGAAATTTTTTTAGCCAGAGGGTTGTGGATTTATGGAATTCGTTGTCTCATGCAGCTGTGGAAACCCAATCATTGAGGGTGTTTAAGGAGGAGATTGATAGATATCTAATTAGTCAGGGTATCAAGGGATATGGGAAAAAAGCTGGAAATTGGAACTAGATGAGAGAATAGTTTAGCTCATGGTGGAGTGGCGGAGCAGACTCGATGGGCCGAATGGCCTACTTCTCCTTTGTCTTGTGATCTTGTGAATTACTCTGTGTGTGTGTGTGTGTGTGTGTGTGTGTGTGTGTGTGTGTGTGTGTGTGTGTGTGAGTGTGTCCATTCAGAAATCAGATAGGAGTCCTTAATGATGAACACTGCCTTTTTGAGGCACCGCTCCTTGAAGATGTCCTGAATACTATGAAGGTTAGTGCCCAGGATGGACCTTATTAATTTTACAACTCAGCTTAATTTGATCCTGGTGTATGTATGTACTTTTTGAGTCTGTGACTTCCAGTGCTTGTTATATGGTGTTACACATTCCGGGCTTAGAATTTGGGCACTATTTTGAAGAACCAAGGCAAATTGAATGAATACTTTGTAGATCAGCTTTTAAAGATACACAAGTGGTTTTGAGTTTTAATTCTCAGCCCCATTCTAACCTTTGCCTTTGGACTCTTGGACAATGCCACTGAAACCCATCTTAAGTTTGAGGGAATAGCATCTCATCTTTTGATATGCCACTGTGCATCCTTCAGGATTTAACATTAAGTTCAATAGTTTCGTAAACGTCTTTCCAGAATTGGTGATGTCATCAATCTTAAATTTTGACTAATTCTCTTCCCACAGTGGCTGTATTAATCAGATGAGTATTTCCAGCATGCTCTGTTTCTTTCTTTACTATGCTTTTAGTGGTTAGTGACAGTACTTGTCAATTTCACAGGAAAATCACATTGCTTGAGGCCTTAAGAAAATTAATTCAAGAGATCTTCAAAAAAAAATCTCTTCATGAATTGCTGTTTCTTAGTAACGTCATCTGAAGACAATGTCAGCTTCTGCATGTATGTTCTCAGAACATTGAAAATGTGTCCATCAAAGTTATTGACAGCAACAGTGCTCCTAAATTTTTCTTTTCCCCTTGAATACTCCTACATTATTTCACTCTTGAATTCTTCTCATTTTTTCCCTTAGAGTGATAGAGCACTACAGCACAGCAACAGTTCTTTTTGCTCATCTGATCTTTGCCAAACTGGCTAGCCCTTCGTACCCTTCCCATCCAAGTACCTATCCAAGTTTCTCTTTAATGTTGAAATTGAACCTGCATCCACGACTTCCGTTGGCAACTCATTCCACACTCTTGCCACCCTCTGAGTGAAGAAGTTCCCTCTCATGTTCCCCTTAATCATTTTACTTTCCACTCTTAATCCCATGACCTCTAGTTGTACTCTCACCCAACCTCAGTGGAAAAAGTCTGATTTCATTTAACCTCAGATGTTGTACCTCTGTCAAATGACCCTTCATTCTCCTGTGCTCCAGAGAGTATAATCGTAACCTTTTCAACCTTTCCCTATAACTCAGGTCCTCTCGTCCTGGCAACATCATTGTACATTTTCTCTGCACTTTTTCAATCCTTCCAGGGAGCAACTTTATAAAGGATAGATTTTATATTTCAGTTAACAATGGCTGCTACCTTTTCTATAGTAGGGTTGTGCTTCCTAACGAAAGGCACCATGAATTTTGACTAAATTTATGCTAAAGTAACATGTAATTGCAAAAAATGTGATTATATGGCTATTTGGATAGCAGAAATGTGCCCTTATAGATTTCACAAATCACTATCCAAAAACTTGAGATGTAGAATAAAATTCATTTTCGCGGAATTCATAAACACCTGATTTTTTTCTCATCTCTCTTCTTTCTCAGCACATGTACAGATGATACATCTTAGCATTATAGAAAATTGTACTGCGATTGTTTTCTAAGAGTGGACAGTAACTCCAGTGTAGAGGGGGTGATTGCCTATAATCCAGGATATATTTTTGTTTTGAAGACAGTGTTCTTGTTTTCTTGCATTTTGAAAATACTGTCAGCTGAAGTCTACATGGTTCTAAAGAAGCAGTCTGATTACATGGAGTACTCTGGGTGGAGTTATGTTGGATCAATTATTCATACTACTATGAGTTGCAAATTAGTTTACTTTATACCTCTTGCAAACCTCCTCCTTGATTATATCAAATACAGTATAAGTTAATACTTTTGGCCCTAACCCATTTCTGATGTACTATGATGTGAAAATTATTTTACAAATACACCACAATCTGTTACATTGTGTCATGGCTCAAAGGTTCCGCCTAGTTATGAGCAGTTTCTTCTCCCTCTTTGTAATCACATTAGTACATATTTGCAGACAATTTATTTAAAAGAAATATAACAGTATGTAAAAGAAGTGTAAGGACTTGTATGTTGACTTATTTGACTGTTGTGGTTGATAGTTGTATGATAAAAATGGCTACTCTAACACTATCATCTCTAATATAACACCTTTTCCATTGTTTGGTTTATTTGCTCCTGCTCTGTGCTTCTTTATAAATCTCTTAAGAATACTAATTTTCTAGTTTATTTCTAAAGAACTTGCTTAAATATTTGACCGATCAGTTCCATGAGCAAATACAGCCCTATATGTTGGGTAGTTTTCTTGGCATCTGTACTAGCATTTACAATGGTATTTTTAGTTGTAAGTTTCTGCCTTGTGCAGAATTTTTGAATAATGTGGCTGTAACTCACTGTCATCTTTAAAAGCATGTGGTACCTACATGCGTTTGTGCAGTATTAGTTCCAAAACACTTTTTGGATTGAAAGCACCATGTAGACCATGAATTGAAGCTCGGTGTGATTATTATAAAGCTGTGATAATATACATTGTACTGGGTTGGGGAAAAGCTGCAATATAGATAGCTGCATGGGCTTTTGCAGCATACTACAAGTGCGAGTAAAGATGCAAGATTAATTAGCAATTAAATTTACTTTTCAAATAAGGTTTGAATTTTGAATACTGAATCACTTGTTCTATCTTTTCCGTCCTTTATTAATTTTAAAAAGAACAGTATATGTATGTTATTTTAATGCATAGTTATTTTTTGTGTATAAATCAGACCATTTAATATTCAAGTTGCATGGGTTTACTTTGCATTTTGTAATAAGGTTTGATCAAGCCATGTGGTAAAGCAGCCAAATTTATGTCAGGTAACATCTGATCTTTTCAGTGGAATGTAGAATATGTTCTTGCTAAATCTGTCAGATTGAGTGAAGCACTGAATATTTCTCATTTATTGTTTATTAGGGCACTTGCCTTTGAAAGAATGCAAGCCATTAAAAAGCATGCTTTCGTGCAACAAAAACAGAAACTGCTAGAAATGCTTAGTAGGTCAGGCTGCATCCGTGGAGCTGGAAAGTCAATATTTCAGGTCAGAGACTCTTTGTCAGAAGTGAAAAGGATACAAAAGTATGTATGACTGCAGAGAGGGGAAGGGGAAAAACCAGGGTGACTATGAAGATAAAACAAAGATGGCATCCATCATTAAGGATCCTCAACGCCCAGGACATGCTCTCTTCTCATTGCTACCATCAAAGAGGAGGTAGAGGAGCCTGAATACACATACTCAACATTTTAGGAGCAGTTTCTTCATTGCACTGTAGTGCTGTTGCAGCACAACAAATTTCAGGGCATATGCCAGTGATATCAGACCTGATTCTGATTCTGATCTAGCCACTGATGAGGACACTTACTGAAGGATATTGGAGTTGCAAAATGCAGAGCAGGAGGACATGCCTAGCAGATCAGGATGGGTATGTCTGCCACTACCAGAGAGAATTAAAAACAAAGTAGGAGGGGAAAAAAAGCTATGCTAATATCACAGATATTGAGTGTTACAGTCTGAGAAGTCAAGTTAACTGGAATTCAGTTGAGGAATAACACTTCATTTTCCATTTGGGCACACACAATGTTCTGGACACAGTATTGAATTCTGCAACTTTGGGTAACTTGCAAGCAAACAGATAATGTGTAAAGCTAACAGCTTTTTAGAATGAGGTTTATTATCACTGACATAAGTTATGAAATATGTTATTCTGTGGTTAGAGTACAGTGCAAGACATAAATTGCTTGCCTTTTGCACTATTCTTGTAATTTAAAGCAATGAGGTAGTGTTCAGGGGCTCATGAATCTGATGCTGGTGGGGGGGAAGAAACTGTTCCTAAAACATTGAGTGTGGGTCTTCAGGTTCCTGTACCTCCTCGCTGATGGTGGTAATATGAAGAGGTCACAAATAAACTTTTCTTGGACTTCCAGCCGGATACACATGTGAAGAGGGCATGTCTAGATAGTGAGGATCTTTGGTGATGAATGCCACCTTCGTGAAGCAGTTCTTCTTGAAGATGTTCTTGACAGTGAGAAGGATTGTGCTTGTGATGGAACTTGTGGAATCTACAACTCTCTACAGCCTCTTATGATTTTATGCAATGGAGCCTCCATACCAGGGTGCAAGGTAACATGTCAGAATGCTCTCCAAGGTACATCTGTAGAAATTTGTTAGAATCTTTGGTGACCTACCAAATCTCCTCAAGCTCCAAAATTAGTAGAGCTGCTGATGTGTCTTCTTTGTAATTGCATCAATATTTTGGGCCCAAGATAGACCCTGAAATGTTGATGCCCAAGAACTTGAAGCTGCTTACCTTCTAATCCTTCATGTTCAAGTTTAAGTCTTTTTTTTAATTAGTTTTTTTAATACATTTTCTACATTGCTACAGATTAAAAAAAACCCAGATCGAAATGAAGAACATTAATACAGTGCAAAAATAAACATACAATAATAATATAATACAAAAGAAGATAATTGAGAAAGCACCCAAATTGAAGATATGTAAAATTAGTATCCTCCCCAAGCCCCGCAACAAAAAAGAACTCCAGACCAACCACAACACAATCTAGAGAGTATACATCAGGACATTCAAACCCCCAAAACTGTAAATACACTTAGCAACAGAAGATATTAATGCCTACTACCAACAAAAAAGGAGCTGAATGCAAGGGACCGGGAAAAAAAAAACCTTAGTTAAGAGGAAGGTTATGAAAATACTCAATAAAAGGTCCCCAGACCTTATAGAACTTTGTATCCGAATTAAGAACTGAATAATGAATTTTTTCAAGGTCTAAGC
This sequence comes from Hemitrygon akajei, assembly GCF_048418815.1. Classification (NCBI taxonomy): domain Eukaryota; kingdom Metazoa; phylum Chordata; class Chondrichthyes; order Myliobatiformes; family Dasyatidae; genus Hemitrygon; species Hemitrygon akajei. The sequence goes on from NC_133131.1 coordinate 12,594,343, forward strand.
AGGACATAATATCATTAAGCCATTGAGCATGCATGGGCGGGGCAACATCCCTCCATCTAAGGAGGATTAAACGTCTAGCCAGGAGAGAAGCAAAAGATAATTTTCGACACTTAGTCGAACTCAGACGTAAATCTGTCTCACCCAAAAAACCGAACAAAGCAATTAAAGGGTTAGGTTCTAGGTAGTGATTTAGAATACAAGATAACATTATGAAGACGTCTTTCCAAAATTTCTCCAAGCTAGGACAAAACCAGTACATATGAATGAGAGAGGCCTCGCCCCTTTTGCATTTATCACAGAGAGGACTAATGTTAGGGTAAAATTGAGATAGTTTAGATTTAGACATATGGGCTCTATGAACAATCTTAAACTGTAAAAGGCAATGGCGAGCACAAAGAGAGGTTGAATTAACCGATTTGAGAATCGAATCCCAAGTCTCATCAGATAAGGAGATATTTAAATCATGCTCCCAAGCCATTCTAATTTTATCCACAGGGGCACGCCGTAAGGATGCTAATTTATCACGAATAAATGATATTAAACCTTTACCTAGTGGATTAATAGAAAGAAATAAATCCATAACATTTTTCTCAGGCATTTCAGGGAAGTTAGGAATTAAAGGATTAATAAAGTGTCTAATTTGGAGATATCTAAAAAAATGAGCATTGGGCAGATTGAACTTAGCAGAGAGCTGTTGAAAAGATGTGAAGCGATTATCAATAAAAAGATCTTCAAAATGTCTAATGCCCTTCCTATACCAATCATGGAATGCTGAGTCATACGTAGTAGGTAAAAAAAAAGGTGATTATGTAAGATAGGGCTAGAAAAGGAAAAACCATGGAAACCATAAAACTTCCTGAACTGAGCCCATATACGCAAAGTGTGTCTAACAAGAGGATTAACAATTAATCTGGACAAACTACTAGGGAGTACAGAGCCAAGAAGTGCAGAGATAGATATATCTTTGGTGGAACTCAACTCCATTGCCACCCAATTAGGGTACTCGGGTTGGCCATGGAAAAAAGACCAAAAGGTAGCACAACATATATTGGCTGCCCAATAATATAAACGAAAGTTAGGTATAGCCATGCCACCCTCTTTTTTAGATTTTTGGAGATAAACTTTATTAATTCTAGAGCGCTTATTCTTCCACAGATATGACAAAATAATAGAGTCTAAGGAATCAAAAAAAGATTTAGGAATAAAAATTGGGATTGATTGAAATAAATATAAAAGTTTAGGGAGAACATACATTTTAACAACATTGATACGACCTACCAAAGACATAGATAGAGGTGACCATTGTAACAGACTCTGTTTTATAGTATATGAAAGATTGGCAAAATTTTCACGAAAGAGATCTTTAAACTTCCTTGTGACTGTAATCCCAAGATAAGTAAATTGATTATGAACTACTTTAAAAGGGAGATCACGAAATGTTAATTCTTGTGCTTCTTTATTAATTGGGAAAAGTTCGCTCTTATGTAAATTAAGTTTATAGCCAGAGAACTGGCTAAACTGATCAAGAAGTGAAAACATTGGAGGTAAGGATGTAGACGGATTTGAAAGAAAAAGTAATAAGTCATCAGCATAAAGAGAAACTCTATGCTCAACACCCCCTCTCCAAATCCCAGTCAATTCAGGACAATTTCGAAATGCTATCGCCAAAGGTTCTATAGCCAAATCAAAGAGAAAGGGACTTAAAGGGCATCCCGGGCGGGTGCCACTTTTGAGGTTAAATAACTGGGATTTCTGAAAATTAGTCAAAACAGAGGCAGTAGGACACAAATACAGCAATTTGATCCAAGAGATAAAACTTTGACCGAAGTCAAATTTTTCTAAAACTGCAAAAAGGTAGTTCCACTCTATACGATCAAATGCTTTCTCCGCATCGAGGGAAATAACACATTCAGGAATCCCAGTCGGAGGTGAATATAAAATGTTAAATAAACGCCGAATGTTAAAAAAAGGAAGGCGGTTTTTAATAAAACCAGTTTGATCATCAGAAATAATAGAGGGGATAACAGTTTCTAATCTATAAGCCAAAACTTTGGCCAAGATTTTAACATCAACATTAAGCAAAGAAATCGGCCTATACGAGGAACACTCTGTTGGGTCTTTACCCTTTTTTAATAAAAGAATAATAGATGCCTCATTAAAAGAGGGTGGCAATTTACCGTAATTAAACGAGTCAGATAATACTGAGAATAACTGAGGGGAAAGAAGTGAAGAGAATGATTTATAAAATTCTACGGGGAACCCATCAGGTCCAGGAGATTTCCCTGAAGACAATGCAGAAATTGCAAAAGATATTTCTTCTGATGAAATAGGCGCATTAAGTTTGGCTTTAAAATCAGATGAAAGCGAAGGAATATTCAGATTATTTAAAAAGTGATCAACAGAGATATTGTCATTCAAAGATTCAGAGGAATAAAGTCGAGAATAGAAATTTTTAAATGCGTCATTGATTTCTAAGTGATCCGATGTAAAGTCTCCATTCTCCTTCCGGATCTTTGTAATATGTTGTTTGGCTTTGGAATGTCTCAGCTGATTGGCTAGAAATTTACCAGATTTGTCACCATGGATATAGAAGCGACTCTTACTTTCAAGAAGTTGGCGTTCGACAGGTTGAGTAGACAGAAGATTAAATTTGGTTTGAAGTTCTACACGCTTCTTGTATAATTCAGGATTCTTAGTTTGAGCATACAGTTGATCCAATTCTTTAATCTGATTAATGAGGTCTAATCGATCTGCACAGGACTTTCTATTAAGATTTGCTGTATAGGAGATTATTTGACCCCTCAAATATGCTTTCATGGCATCCCAGACAATCTGGGATGACATTTCAGATGATGTATTGGTGTTAAAATAAAAGGTTATTTGATCCTTAATAAATTTTAGAAAATCATCATCCGATAATAAAGTCGAGTCAAAACGCCAGTGTTTATTCCTCTGAGGGAGACCAGGAAAATTTAAAGACAAGGTAATTGGGACATGGTCAGAAATCAGTATACTCCGATAGTCACAAGAATAGACAAATGGAATAAGTTGATTATCGAGTAAAAAGTAGTCAATTCTAGTAAAGGTATGGTGAACATGTGAAAAAAAAAGAGTAGTCTCTCTCAGTGGGATGAAGGAAACGCCATATATCAGAGATACCATAATTAGAGAGAAAAGAGTGAATAGCTAAGGCAGATTTAGTAAGTAGTCTAGTAACAGAGAGCGATCGATCCAAATTAGGATCTAACCAACAATTGAAATCGCCACCCAGTATAAGAGAGTATGAGTTTAAATCTGGTAGCGAGGAGAAAAAACGTTAGAAAAAATTAACATCATCAAAATTGGGAGCATACAGGTTTGCTAGTACAACTTTAGTATTGTATAATTTACCAGAAACAATAATAAAACTGCCATTTGTATCAGATATCGTATGGAGTTCAAAAGGAATATTTGAATTAATAAGGATGGAGACCCCCCCCTAGCTTTGGCAGCAAAGGATGAATGAAAATGCTGACCCGCCCACTTTGACAGAAGCCAAGAATTACCAAAACTACGAATATGAGTTCCTTGAAGGAAAGCAATGTCAGCTTTGAGTCATTTAATATGCGAGAAGACCTTCCTTTTAACAGGATGATTTACATTCCAGCTCACAAATTTAAGTGAATTAACCATTATCAATTGTTAGTGCATAGAAGGTAGCAGGCATATAAAAAATCAAGCAGTACAATAACAGTCTGGGAGCAAAAATGTAAACATAGATCCGTAGAATCAAAACAGAGACATGTCCTGAATAACAAAGGAAAACAAAAGAAACAGTGAGTAGTGTTGGAACTGGAGAATCCTCCCCCCCCCCGCAACCCAAAATTAGACGGCTACCTAAAAAAGCAGCTAGCTCTACCAAAAAAATTAACCCAAGTATGACTTCCAGTTCTGTGTCGTTAACAAAAGTTCCGTATAAATAATATAGCAAATAATAACTAATTTATGCACTATAAAACAGAATTATAAATAGGAACAACTTCAACAGAAGTATAAAGCTTAATACAAAGAAAATCAAAAGAAAACTAAAGCTAACCTACCCGCGAAAAATTATAAAAGATTAAAAGAAAAAAAGGGAGGGAGAAAAGGGAAATTATAAAATTCAAAGAGAGTCCTTATCAACTATTTACAGAAAAAAAAAAGCAAAACTTGAACTATGAATCAACCACAGGGAGGCCTTCAATAAAAACTCCAAACCTCCAAAACAAGTTAAAGACGATTGTAGTTCTCTATTACAAAAATAAAATAGATTACACAGGTAAAATCTAAAAGTTCGCAGGGAAACATTAAACTTAAATTATCTATTTAGAAAAAACGCACCAAGTCCAGGGAGAGATTGACTACAGCCCTTAGAGTTTCAATAGATAATGACTGAATTATTCAAGTAAAGTCTGAGTTTGGAAAAAATAGTTTTACTTCGAGAAGTACTTATCAACCATTTTAGAAAGTCAGGCTGGTTCCGAAGAAGACGAGGTGGCTGGAAGACTTCCAACAAACGCCTCAGCCTCCTTCACTGATTTAAACCACTTATAATCTCCAGTAGTAAGCGTAATTCGAAGATCGGCTGGGTTTCGGAGAGAGGGTCTGAATCCGCAATCAAAAAGCACTTTCATTACACCTTTAAACTCAGCACGCATCTTCAGAACCTGGGGGCCAAAATCCTCCACAAAACGAATGACCGTATTTTGAAAGGCAAAAGTACCTCTGCGGCGTGCCTCCATCATCAAACGGTTTTTCACCTGGTATTGATGAAAGCATAAAATAATCGGCCGTGGGCGGGAACCCAGAATTGCTCGAGGAACATAGATCCTATGTGCCCTTTCAAGCTCAGGTGGAGTCAGAAAAAATTATTTCCCGAAAATCTCACAGACAAACTTGGAAAAAAATTCAACGGGAGAGCCCTTTTCGGTGGCCTCTGGCAAACCAAGAATTCGTAGATTGCAACGTCTGCTCCGATTTTCAAGATCCACCATTTTGGAAAAAAGTTTACTATTCTTCTCCTCTAGGTTGGAGCAGAGAGTTTCAAGATATTGAACATGGCGTTTTAAATCTTTAGAAGTTACGTCAATGCGAGATAAATGTTCAGCATGATCATCCACTCTAGCATTAATCTGATCCAGTTTGACATTCAGCTGGTTGAAAGAAGTTCTAAATTCAGTTCTAAAATCCATTAAAGTATCTTGTCGATGTTGTTCCAGAACAGCGAGAATGTCAGCCGGCAAAGCCGTAGAAGTTTCCTTTTTCCAGGTTTTAGTACTTTTAGTAGCCATTATAAGATAGATGTGTTCGCAGGCAGGTAGAAGAGAACTAATAAAATACCTAACTAAGGTTTAAGAAGGGAGACACATAGTGCAAAGGTAAGAAGAATAACGGAGCAAAAGTTCGGAGCAACTAAACAATCGCCATCTTACCGGAAGTCCTCAAGTTTTAAGTTTAAGTTCAGCTTTACTTGTCATTCAATCAAAAATGAATACCCATGAATACGGCCAGGAGTTATTCATGGCCAGCGTGCAAATCACAATACCAACAGTCATATACAACACAAGGAAGATAGCAAGCACATCTAAAGTAGCAGTAAAATACAGTCAGACAAAAAAATTATAGTCCAAGTCCCTGAGTCTATAAATGTTGCAGCAGTCTGTCGTCAAACACAATATAGCTTGTCTTCTGCTGAGTGAACTCTGGGGGGGCAGCACAGACTCCGGCATAGACCGCCTCTGACAATCCAGTGGTGTGAACTGGCTCCAATGCCTCTGGCTAAGGTAGTATTGGGGGACAAAGAAATGGCAGTTGAACTTAATGGTTACATTGCATCTGTCTTCACTCTGGAAGACACTAGCAGTGTGCCAGAGGTTTGTGAGTGTCAGGGAGTAGGAGTGAGTGCCATTGCAATTACAAAAGAAAAAAGTGCTAGGCAAGCTCAAAGGTCTTAAGGTGCAAAAGACTACATTCCAGAGTTCTGAGAATGGTTGCTGAAGAGATAATGATTGCATTGGTCATGATCTTTCAAGAATCACTTGACTCTGGCATGACTGGTAGATTGCAAAATGTCACTCCACTATTTAAGAAGGGAGGAGGCAAAAGGAAGGAAGTTAGCCTAACCTCAGTGGTTGGAAAAGTGTTGGAGTCTATTATTAAGGATGAGGTTTTGGGGTACTTGGAGGTAAAGGGAAATCTTGCCTGACAAATTTCTCTTCGAGGAAGTAATAAGCAGGGCGGAAAAAGAGAGCAGTAGATATCATTTACTTGGATTTTCAGAAGGCATTTGATAAGGTGCCACACTTGAAGCTGCTTAACATGATAAAATCCTGTGGTGTTGAAGGGAAGATACTGGCATGAATAGAGTAATTGCTGATGGGCAGGGGTCGGTGAGTGAGAATAAAAGGGGCCTTTTCTAGTTGGCTGCCAGAGACTAGTGGTGTTCCTCGGGTCAGTATTGGGTCCGCTACTTTTCACATTGTTTGTCAGTGATTTAGATAATGGAATTGATAGCCTTGTGGCAAAGTTTGCAGATGATTCAAAGATAGGTGGAGGGGTAGGTAGTGCTGAAGAAGTAATGTGATTGCAGCAGGACTTAGACAAATTGGAAGAAAGGGCAAGAAAGTGGCAGATGGAATACGCTGATGGGAAATGTACACTAATGCATTTTGGTAAAAGGAACAATAGTGCAGACTACTATCTACATGGGGAGAATGTTCACATCAGAAGTGCAGAGGGACTTGGGATTCCTTGTGTAAGACTCCCAGAAGGTTAATTTACAGGTTGAGTCTGTGGTAAAGAAGGCAAGTGCAATGTTGGCATTTATTTCAAGGGAAAGCCAGAAGGTAACACTGAGCCTTTATAAGACACTAGTCAGGCCGCACTTGGATTATTGTCAGCAGTATTGGGCCTCATACCTCCGAAAGGATGTGTTGTCATTGGAGAGAGTCCAGAGGAGGTTCACGAGGATGATTCTGGGAATGAAGGGGTTAACATGAGGAGCATTTGGCACCTTTGGGCCTGTACTCATTGGAATTTAGAAGAATGGGAGGATCGCGTTGATCTTCTTGAAGGTGGTTCTGATGTTGGCCTCTGAGACAGAGATCACTGGATTACCAGATGTTATGGGAATTCACACTAGTATAGTGTTATTCTTCCTTTAGAAATGTGCTTAAAAGGCATAGATCTCATTGGAGAGTGAAGTTTGCACTGCCTCTGTTACTATTGATGGTGAGGACGTGGATGTGGTGAGGACCTAAAAGTACCTGGCAGTGCACCTGGATGACAGACTTGAGTAGAACGCCAACACAGAGGCTGTGTACAAGAAAGGCCAGAGTTGCCTCTACTTCCTGAGCAGACTGAGGTCCTTTGGAGTATGCAGGCCTCGTCTTCACATGTTCTACCAGTCAATAGACAATAGACAGTAGGTGCAGGAGTAGGCCATTTTAGTCTGTTGTTACCAGTGCAATCTTCTATGTGGTGGTGTGCTGGGGCAATGACATTTACACAGGTGATGCCAACAGGCGCAATAAACTGATTAGAAAGGCTGGCTCTGTTATGGGAGGCAAACTGGACACACTGGAGGCTGTGGTAGAACAAAGGACTGTACATAAAACCCTGATAATTCTGGACAATGTTTCTCACCCTCTATATGCCACCTTGGCTGAATAGAGGAGTATTTTTAGTAATAGACTAGGAGCGCTATACGAGGCCATTCTTACCCTCGGCCATTAGGCTCTATAATGAGTTAACCTGTAATAATAACAACCCCCCCATTAGACCGTTTGAGGTAACATTTTTTTTTATTCTTTCTTCCAGTATTTGTATATCTGTGCTGTACTGTGACACTGTAATTTCTTTTGGGATCAATATCTATCCAGTCTGATGGCTAAAAAGCTCAATTTTGGTTTCATCAGACCATAGAACCTTCTTCCAGCTGACTTCAGAGACTCCCACATGCCTTCTTGCAAATTCTAGCTGATATTTCATGAGAGTTGTTTTTCAGCAGTGGCTTCCTCTTTGCCACTCTCCCATAAAGCTGCGACTGGTGAGCCACCTGAGCAATAGTTGATGAATGTGCAGCCTCCCATCTCAGCCACTGAAGCTTGTAACTCCTTCTCCTTGCACGGTCACTCAGTTTTTGAGGATGCCCCCCTCTAGGCAGATTTACAGCTATGCCATATTCTTTTCATTTCTTGGATGATTGACTTAACTGTACTCCCAAGGGATGTTCAGTGACTTAGAAATTTTCTTGTATCAGTCTCTTGACTTGTGCTTTTCAACAACCTTTCTGCGGAATTGCTTGGCGTGTTCTTTTGTCTTCATAGTGTAGTTTTTGCCAGGAATCTGACTCGCCAGCAGTTGGACCTTCCAGATACATGTATATTTTTACTATATTCAATTGAAACACCTTGACTGCACACAAGGCACCAAAAACAACTCGCCATTTAATTAATCATGTGACTTCTAAAACCAATTGGTTGCATCATTGACGATTTGGTATTTCATTAAAGGGTGGGGCGAGAGATGCAATCAATAATTTTATGTTTTATATTTGTAAGTAATTTAGGTCACTTTGTAGAGATCTGTTTTTACTTTGACACAAAAGAGTGAAAGAGTCTTTTTCTGTTGATCAGTGTCAAAAAAGGCCAAATTAAATCCACTGCGATTCAATGTTGTAAAACAATATAACTTGAAAACTTCCAGGGGCAGGGGTGAATACTCACTGTAATGAAGAAGTTATGAAAGGATACAGGGAGATGGAATTTAATCCAAACAAACATGATGTGTTTTGAGACATCAAATACTAAAGGACGTACAGTAAATGGCAGGTAATTCAGGAGTGTTGATGTACAAAGGGACTTTGAGGGGCATGTTCAAAACTCCATGAAATGGCATCATAGATGGATAAAATAGTGAATAAGCCATTAGTCATGCTTGCCTCCATAATCTAAACTACTGAATGAAAGAGTTGGGATGCCATGTTACAACTGTACAAAATATTGGTTTAGCTAGCTGGATTTGGATAATTGTGTACCGTTCTGATCCCCTCTGATTTATCAGCTTTGATCAATTGGAAACATTTGATTAGAATGTAGTGGACCGAAGTCCCTTTTTGAAAATGCTAATCCAAGTAGCACTTCAGTGTAGTTTCATCTATTTGTTGTCAAAGGTATTGTTTTAAAGAGGCCCTGTATACTTGTAAAGGTTGATGTAAATTTTGTGGTATAAGAACAGGTAGTTCTTCCAGTATCTCAACAATCATTTTTCCTTCAAACAGCACAACTATTTGCACACATAACAGGAAGTCCACTTCAAAAATTACTGCTGTGCTTGGAGGAAAGGAATCAATAGTTCTGTTACTGAAGTGTGATATTTCTCTTCTCTGATAGTTGATAATCCCACAAAGGATTGTGAAGGGATTTCTCTTCCACACATCTGGGATATTTATCAGGAGTCCTATGTACGCATGGCCCTTAACATTGTCAAAGATCCCTCCCATCTCTCCCACAATCTCTTTGATCTCTTACCATCAGCCAGGAAGTACTGTAGCATTAAGACAAGGACTCTTAGGAAGGGGAACCAGCTTCGTCCCCCAGGCCATGAAACTACTGAACTCCCTCCAGCCACCCAGGTCTCATCACTTATGAAACCTCTGTAGCATGTTACTGTTTACTTTTCAACTGCGCTTTATGCTAAATGCTAGTCTTCTGGAATATATTTAATTATTTGTTAATTTATTTGTGGTAATATTATTTTGTGTTATGTGTGAGGAAGATGTACTGTTCTGCATCTTGGTCTGGAGAAACATTGTTTCATTTAGTGGTATACATGTATACAATTCAATGACAAAAATATCTGGTACAGCTCACCATTTTCACATAAACCTGGGAAATCCTTTTTGTTGCTGATGAATGGAGACTTGTCTGGCTGTTTATTGTTTAATCTTATCTTTGTGTCTTAACACTGAGGTCAAGAGTTGCATTTTCTTTTCTCATTCCTGCTTTCCCAGAATTCTAGAAAATCAAAATGTTGTTGCTGTGATTTAGATCAGAGAAGACATTTGGAATGACATTCAGCATTCAACTTGTATGGTGTGAATATTGCCTGCAGTGTTTTAACCTGACCATGAATCAGAATCTGTTTCATTATCACTGACATATGTCATGGAAAAAAAAGCAAAAATAGTGAGCATAAGAAAATCTGCAGATGCTGGAAATTCAAGTAACACACACAAAATGCTGGTGGAACGCAGCAGGCCAGGCAGCATCTATAGGAAGAAGTACAGTCGACGTTTCGGGCCAAGACCCTTCATCAGGACTAACTGAAAGAAAAGATACTAAGAGATTTGAAAGTGGGAGGGGGAAATCCGAAATGATAGGAGAAGACAAGAGGGGGAGGGGTGAAGCTAAGAGCTGGAAAGGTGATTGGCCAAAAGGGATACACAGCTGGAGAAGGGAAAGGATCATGGGACGGGAGGCTTAGGAAGAAAGAAAGGGGGAGGGGAGCACCAGAGGGAAATGGAGAACAGGCAAGGAGTGATTGTGAGAGGGGCAGAGAAAGAAATAAAAATGAGGGGGGGGGGGAATAATAAATAAATAAATAAGGGGTGGGGTAAGAAGGGGAGGAGGGGCATTAACGGAAGTTAGAGAAATCAGTGTTCATACCATCAGGTTGAAGGCTACCCAGACGGAATATAAGGTGTTGTTACACAACTTGAGTGTGGCTCCATCATGACAGTAGAGGAGGCCCATTCTGATAAGTCTATCCTTGGCCTCCTCTACTGTCAAGATGAAGCCACTCTCAACTTGGAGGAACAACTTGAACAACACCCCTATTGACCTACTGTGGTGGTAGGCAAGTTGCAGCAGGTCCATGTCCTTGCTTAGGAAGGAGTTAATTTTAGCCATGATCAACCTCTCAAAGTGCTTCATCACAGTAAATGTGAGTGCAACTCGTGTTGTTCTTCTAAGGCACCGGCGCGATTGATGACCTTTTGAAGCAGGTGAGAACTACTGACTGCAGCAGTGAGAGATTGATGTCCTTGAACACTCAGGCCAGTTGGTTGACACATGTTTTCAGTGCCCTAACAAGTACAGTATTGGAGCCTGATGCTTCGCAAGGGTTCACTCACTTGAAAGATGTTCTGACATTGTCCTCTGTGGCAGCTATCACAGGGACAAATATCACAGAATATTGTTGAACTCCTGTACATATGCAATTTGTTGGTTCAAGTTCAAATTTAATTATCATTCAACCGTATATGAACATAGCCAATCAAAATAACATTCCTCCGGGCCAAGGTGCAAAACACATTATCAACAGTACACAGCACACTGCACATGGCACAAATAGCACGTATAGTTATAATTTCAGAAAAACATACAGTCACAAAGAAAAAAAGTATAGCCCAAGTCCCTGAGTGTCCAGCTTGTTCTTCCACTGAGCACCGATAGGAGCGGCAAGCCCCAACACAGAACAGATTCTAGCACACCCCCGCAAGGCTCTCCTACACTATCTCGACATTTCCACCTCTGGGCGTCTTCAATAAGCGACCCCTTGGCCTAGGCCTAGTCCTCACCACAACTGAGGCAGTGCATCTCCTCTGCCATTGGTCTTGCCAATGAACCAGTGAACTGGACCTGCAGTGTTCTATGTTACCAATGTTGAACAGGGTTCTGTGTCACAATAAAAAATGTCTATGACAATCACTCACACCTTTTTTGGAACACGCACCATCCAACAGTACACAAGAAGTCCAGATGGCAACACAACAATGTTACACAATAAGTCCAGCTCCATCGCTGTTGATCAACTTGCTGATGAGATAGTCCTGCAGTACCTGATGCTCTTGGTATCCAGCAGTGACTTGTGATCGATACACAAGACTTAACAAACAGAACTTTGATTGGATCCAGTGGCCACTGCATCAAAGCATGCTGTCATCTTATCAGAGGTCTGCACTATAGTATCAATTCAAACGGCGCCAATGTAGTCTTCTCACTATATTGTGGAAGGGTAGTCATTGCTGGAGTAACTGGAGATGGTTGAGTTTAGGATATAAAGATCTTCTATGATATTCTTGCCTATCTTTTTCTGACAATTTTTGTGTTTGTTCTGGACGTGAGTTGAAAGTATGCTGTTCAATGGGAGTCACCAAATTTGAGAAATTCAGAATCAATATTTTAACAGTTTTGACCATTCCCTATCTCAGTTATTGGTGAATAACACAGCATGCGTAGGCCATTTAGTATTTCCAGCCTGCACTGCTGTTAATTATTATAACAAATTTTCTGTCTCCCTCAGCATCACCTTTGCACATTGGCTCTGTAGTTATTTATTCTGTGCTTAGAAATGAATTTAGAATCTGTTTCTAGTTGTCTCTAAGTAAAGATGAGAAATTTAAAAACTGAAACAATATAAAGAAATCATGCTTAATATTACTATATTAATAATAATATTACAAGTATTATATAGCTTGTTTTGGCTAGCATACAGACCTTTACATGGATGACTAATATTCCTTGTGTACCTTATTGATGTTTGACATGGAAAGTTTTAATTCTTTATGAAAAGGAACTTCAGGTGACAGGATTTGGAGCCTGTTGTTAAATAGTAATATGTTATTCAGATTAAGGTTATACTGTAAACTGAAATTAAATTTCTTGAGGAAATATCTGTGGATTATGTTACTGTCTTGTTTAAAAACCAGTTTCTTTCAACAATGATGGGTGTAGGAATTTGTTTTGTAAAATTGCCACAGAACTAAAATGGGTCACTTTTATATTTGAGTGATTTGATAAATAGCGATAATTTTGATGCAGTTTATATGGAGGAATTTTTAAAGAAAATTGTTATTGCAATTATTGTTCTAAAATTAAGTAAGAATGCAAACAAAAGAGCTGGTTATTTTGCGTGCAGCTTTGCCATAAATCAAGAATGAGTTGTTTGCCAGTAAATCTGATTTATGGTACTATTCATTAAGGAAGGAGTGCCAGCCAGGATTCCAGGAGATTTTCCTACTTCTCTTTGGACTGTGACTTTTAACATTCACTTGATCTGGCTGATGTAAGCTGGGTCAGAGCTATTTATGTTGAGTGCTTGGGTGGGTTTGAATGTACAGTCACCTGCCTTGGAGGCATGAGTAATAAGAATTGAGTCCTTCACATTCTTTAGTTGCTATTTCTGAGCTTGGTATTTCCCAGATGCATCCAGAAATGTAAACTTGTGCTGGTTTATTTTCACAACCAGTTCAAAAACAAACTTTATCTTATTCGTGCACCGAGTTCCACATTTACACTCACAACATCCAACCACTACCTCACTACCATCAACCTTGTCAAACACCAACATTTTTCATGTTTACTAGCTTATGATTCTATCTTCTCCATGGCAACTAAGCCTGAAATTGTATGTTTGCAACCATGACAGAATAGGGCCTTAGGTGAGCCGCAGACTATAGACTGTGCTGAAGAGATGGCCTGATTACATCTCTATAATATCCCAAACCCCATCCTTCAGCTGTTCACATCTTAGTTGCCTTGAATTAGGCCCTTCCAGTCTCTCCTGTCAGGCAAGCTAAGTCAAGTCAAGTTTATTGTCATTTAACTGTATACATGTATACCATCAAATGAGATGTTTCTCTGAACTAGGGCGTAAAGCACTGTGGTACACTAACAGAATAATTTATGAAAGTAAGGATAAAATTTACAGATGAATTACCCATAAATAAACAAATAAATGGCATAAATTAAATATTGTAAGGTAGAGAACAGATTTACCAGTGATGCTTTGAACACAATGTGGCAGGGAATTCAGAAGCCTAATGGTCTGAGGGGGAAATCTGTTTCTCATTCTGATTGTTCTTCTCTTTATGCATTGGAGTCTCTTGACTGATGGTAGAAAGTCAAAGAAGATATTGGATGGATGGGTGGGATCCTTACTCCTGATGGGTATCTCTGATGGATGGTAGGGAGATCCTTATGATCCTCTTGGCCTTTCTCCCAGTCCTTGAAGGGACTTCCGACCTGATGCTTGGCTGCTCCCATACCAGATGGAGATGCAACTTGTCAGGATACTCTCAATGATGCTCCTATAAAATGCAGTTAAGATGGGTGGGTGGTGAAGGGTAACCTTGATTGCCTTAATCTCCTTAAAACATGGAGGTCTGCTGTGCCTTGTTCATGGAGGTGATATTAAGGGACCAGATGAGGTAATCCATGATGTGAACTTTCAGGAACTTGGTGCACTTAACTCTCTCTGCAGAGAAGCCATGTATTCGCAGGGAGGCTGGTTCATCTGCACCTTCCTAGTGCTTCATCGTTCAGGTGAACCTGGCCTATTCAAAATTCTAGTTTTGATTATTCCCCTCCCCATTCCTCTGCCCTCATTCAGCCCTACAACCTATTGACAATTCTTCTAATTGTTATCTCTTGCACATACTTTACTTTTATTGTCACCAAACAATTGATACTAGAGCATACAATCATCACAACGATATTTGATACTGCGCTTCGCACTCCCTGAAGTACAAATCAAAGTAAATATAATAAAAATTTAAATTATAAATCATAATTAGAAAATAGAAAAGGGGAAGTAAGGTAGTGCAAGTCAGGTCCGGATATTTGGAAGGTACGGCCCAGATCCTGGTCAGGATCCGTTCAGCAGTCTTACCACAGTTGGAAAGAAGCTGTTCCCAAATCTGGCCGTACGAATCTTCAAGCTCCTGAACCTTCTCCCAAAAAGTGTGTTGGCTGGGTGGGTCGTGTCCTTGATTATCCTGGCAGCACTGCTCCGACAGCGTGCAGTGTAAAGTGAGTCCAAGGATGGAAGATTGGTTTGTGTGATGTGCTGGGCTATGTTCACGATATATGGTTTATAATTTCACTATTAGCAGTTATACCATCAGTTGTGAAGCCCTAAGATCTAACCGCTCTCTGAATCCTTTTTTTTTACCAATTGGTCCATGTGTGATAGTGTTATTTTTTTTGCTGTAAAATCTTCTATGAAGTAAGTTGACAAGTATACCTTAAAGGTGCTATCTAATTGAAAGAGTTTTTATATTTGTTCAGTCAACTGCTCTTAATAGTTGTATGTCCAATGAAATGATCAGTGGAAACCTGCCCAGTTGCTTAGCTATAAGAATAGCTGAGCTCAAACAAACCTATTCTTAGTGTGATTTTTGGAGTATTCTTCACATATTTTATTCAAATGTTAAACAGTGTGTACCCAGGCCATAATTACAAATGGTTTTATTAAGTCCATCAATTAACTGAAAAACAGTGACAGAATAATGAAAATTTGTCAGGTTAAAGTGAAATGAAGAAAATACAGTGGCTGTGCCAACAGCAACAACCTTGCGCTCAATGTCTGTAAGACCGAAGAACTGATTGTGGACTTTAGAAAGGCTAAGATGGGGGAACACATGGTCCTCATGAAGAGATCAGAAGTGGAAAGAGTGAATAATTTCAAATTCCTGGGTGTCAACATTTCTGAGGATTTTTAGCATATTGATATAGCTACAAAGAAGGCACGACAGCACTATATTTGATTAGGAGTTTGAGGAGATTTGGTATGTTTCCAAAGACATTTGCAAATTTCTGCAGATGTACTGTGGGGAGCATTCTAACTGGCTGCATCACTGTCTGGTATGGAGGAGGATGCTGGTGGCTGGGTGGCTACTGAACAGGATTAAAAAAAGCTGCAGAAAGTTGTGAACTTGGTTAGCTCCATCATGGGCAGTAGCCTTAGTAGCATCCAGGACACCTTCAAGGAGTGATGCCTCAACAAGGCAGTCTCCATCATTAAGGACCACTTTCACCAGGATATGCCCTCTGTTCATTGCTACCATCAGGAAGGAAGTACAGGGATCTGAAGGCGCGCGCGTACACACACACACACACACACACTTTAATTCAGTATTTTAAAAATTATTATGTATTGCATTGAACTGTTGCGACAAAAATAAATTTCCCAACACATGCTGGTGATATTCATTCTGATTCTGATTGCTATTGATCCAGTCAAGCCAAGTCACCTCTTATTGTCATTTCGACCATAACTGCTGGTACAGTACACAGTAAAAATGAGACAACGTTTTTCAGGACCATGGTGCTACATGAAACAGTACAGAAACTACACTGAACTATGTGAAAAACAGCACAGAAAAAAAACTACACTAGATTATAGACCTACCCAGGTCTGCATAAAGTGCACAAAACAGTGCAGGCATTACAATAAATAATAAACAAGACAATAGGCACAGTAGAGGGCAGTAAGTTGGTGTCAGTCCGGGCTCTGGGTATTGAGGAGTCTGATAGCTTGGGGGAAGAAACTGTTACATAGTCTGGTTGTGAGAGCCCGAATGCTCCAGTGCCTTTTCCCAGACGGCAGGAGGGAGAAGAGTTTGTATGAGGGGTGTGTGGGGTCCTTCATAATGCTGTTTGCCTTGCAGATGCAGCGTGTAGTGTAAATTTCTGTAATGACAGGAAGAGAGACCCCGATGATCTCAGCTGACCTCACTATCTGCTGCATGGTCTTGCAATCCGAGATGATGCAATTTCCAAACCAGGCAGTGATGCAGCTGCTCAGGATGCTCTCAATACAACCCCTGAAGAATGTGATGAGGATGGGGGATGGGAAATTGACTTTCCTCAGCCTTCGCAGAAAGTAGAGATGCTGCTGGGCTTTCTTTGCTATGGAGCTGGTGTTGAGGAACCGAGTGAGATTCTCTACCAGGTGAACACCAAGAAATTTGGTGCTCTTAACGATCTCTACCGAGGAGCCATCGCTGTTCAGCGGGGAGTGGATGCTCCATGCCCTCCTGAAGTCAACAACCATCTCTTTTGTTTTGTTCACATTCAGAAACAGGTTGTTGGCTTTGCACCAGTCTGTTAGCCGCTGCACCTCCTCTCTGTATGCTGACTCATCGTTCTTGCTGATGAGACCCACCATGGTCGTGTCATGGGCAAACGATGTTGTGGTTCGAGCTATGTGTTGCAGCACAGTCTTGGGTCAGCAGAATGAACAGCAGTGGACTGAGCACACAGCCCTGAGGGACTCCCGTGCTCAGTGTGATGGTGTTGGAGATGCTGCCTCTGATCCAGACTGACTGAGGTCTCCCAGTCAGGAAGTCTAGGATCCAGTTGCAGAGGGAGGTGTTCAGGCCCAGTAGGCTCAGCTTTCCAATCAGTTTCTGAGGGATGATTGTGATGAATGCTGAACTGAAGTCTATGAACAGCATTCGAACGTATGTGTCTTTTTTTGTCCAGGTGGGTTAGGGGCAGGTGGAGGGTGATGGCAATGGCGTCATCTGTTGAGCAGTTGGAACGGTACGCAAACTGCAGGGGGTCCAGTGAGGGGGTAGGAGGGTCTTGATGTGCCTCATGACGAGCCTCTCGAAACACTTCATGATGATGGATGTGAGTGCAACGGGACAGTAGTCATTGAGGCAGGACACTGATGGAGTTACTGTCAGGAAGTGTCTGACCTATCTTGAAATTAACTGGTTGTGGTCAGGCTGTCTGTAAGCTTCAGCATTTGGCCTTCACCTGTCTGATTTGCTCCCGGTAGAAGTATTTGTTATTTGTAGGAACATCTAGTAAGAATGAATGAATATTCTTTAAAATGGATTATTGTGCACTATGCACTGTCAGTCCTCTTCTAAATAGGACCAGGTCCTCCTGAGATATCTGGCCTTTATCTCAGCAGAGCAGTCTGTGATCTTAAATGTTTATTTAGCTTGAACTTCTTGTCTTTAACCTCTACCCCAAAACGGAACTGACTTGAAAACCACAATAACAAATACGAGTGAGTGTGACTTTTCTGTAACTTTGCCAATCTTGTCTGCAGAATGGCTGCACATCTTTTGTTTAAAATTCATCTGACAATTTGAAGCCTTAATAAAATCCTGCAAATATTTACTGTGAATTGAATCACTCACTCACTCACTCTTGTGAGTCAGTGGTCTGCTAAGAGTATAATGATGAAGAATATGCACTTGGAGTGAACAGAGATTCTAGTATAACTAAACCTCATTAGGGTATATAGATACTTTCTAGTCAGGAAAGAAAAATAAGGAAAGAGGGAGGCATATGGCATAGCTAAAGACATTTATTTTGAAAGGTATGTTTTTAAGAAGTATGGAAATATCTGTGCATTAAATTTATATTGAGATATTGACTTCTTAAATTATCTAGGCTTTTGTGAAGACTTCCTGCAGATGTCTTCTGTTGCAATATAGTAAATAGAAAGGAATTATTTGTTAATACCTGCTTGAAATGATAAAAACCAGCAAAAATATACATTTTATATTCTGTCACATTTAATCATTGATTAAAATATGGCCTAAAGTTATTGTTGTTTTAATGACTGTTTAATCTCATTTGAACTGTAAACGTAGCCATTGCAGTATGGAGTATAGTATTTACCCTTGTTAGCAAGAAAATTGGTGTAAGCTTTAAAAACAAACTGTTCCTTTTATCTGATTGTAAAACTATAGCTTTCTGCTGTATATTTGTAAAATCCAGTGCTTCATCTTTTAAGAGTAACATATGTCTAACTACTTAAATATAAAACATAAGTCCTTAAAAAATTAACTGTAATTTTAAGAAAAGAACAATATAATTACTGACTCGTGACACAGTGTGAAGGTGTGCTTTCGAATGTGGGACCCCAGGTATTTGGCTGCAGTCGAGTAGCAAAAGTGTTGACATAAATTAGTAATTAAAATGCAACAATTTTGTATGGATTTAATTTCAACAGTGGTTATTTGTATGTAGCCATTGCTTTGTGGTTTATACTTTATAAAATGAGAATGAAAAACCTTTCTGTTGTATTTGAGTATTGTGAGTGAAATGGGGGAGGGGGTTGGGTTTTATAGTTCTTGAAATAGAACATCAGTTTAATCAATGTGGTGTAACTTTTTAAAAAATAGTTGAAAGTGTGTAATTGATCCTCTGTTTTCGTCTGTATTCAAGCACTGAATTGTCATTGCACCAAGCAAATTACTAAACTTCACAGCAAACTTTCATTAGGCTTGGGGAAACTTTAAATGAATAGATTGCAATTGATCATCTAGCTACAGGTAATAATGTTTATTACTGAAGTGCAGTTACCTTTGAAAATCAAAGAAGTGCCGATGATTGCAGATCGGAAATTAAAAAAAAATTATAACGTAAATGTTCTGGGAATATTCAGCAGTCAGCAGAATTCTGTGAAAAGGTGGAGCAAGTTAGTCCTTCAGTGACTTTTTATTGGAAAAGGACAAGTGAGAAGGCAAGTGAGAACAGAGGAAGGTTGTTATAGTGTGCAGATGAAGGTTGTCTAGGTGACTTGATACTATTAGAGCTATCCAGTTGACAGATGAAAGAGAGCAATCAGAGGTAAGTAACACACAAACATAGTGAAAGCTGTCTGAGATATGAAAAAAACCAAAATGTTGGAAAATGCAGTAGATTAACATTTGTGTAGCAAAGGCAGGTGACTATATCAGAACTGGTAAGCAGGAACAACTGGTTATCTGAATTGAAAACATTGTGTTAACTGAACACACCTGAGGTTCTGTCCCATCACAGGTATTCTCGTGTTCTCTCCACCTGTATTATCTCATCTCACCTTTCTGATGAAAGGTCATTGACTCTCTACTCTTTCCATAGATCCATAGAATGTTGTCAAACCTGCTGAGTAATTCCAGTATTCTCTGATTTGTATTACCTTAAGATAAATCTTAATTTACCTAGCCTGTGAAACACGAACAATTTTTTTATGATGCAATCATAACATAGTCATCGCTCCATGTTAATACATACAAAATGCTGGAGAAACTCGATAGGTCAGGTAGCATCTATGGAAATGAATAAAGAGTTGACGTTCAGGCTGAGACCCTTCATCAGGATTGGAAAGGGAAGGAATCCAGAATAAGAGGGTAGGGAGATGACCTGAGAAGCTGGAAGGTGATAGGTGGAGAAGGCAAAGGACTGATGAAGAAGGAATCTAATAGGAGAGGAGAGTGGACCATGGGAGAAAAGGAAGGAGGAGGGGTACCAGAGGGAGGTGATGGGCACTTGAGAAGAAAGGTAAGGGTAAGAGGGGAGCCAGAATGAGGAATGGAAAAAGAGAGAAAGGGGAGGGTGAAAGAAGTTACCAGAAGTTAGAGAAATCAATGTTCATACCTTCAGGTTGGCTTTTCTCATAATTCCACATTGATGGGCAGAATCAAAATTAAATGTGTCTTTCTGTTCTTTCAGGATTTAACAACATGTTCTAGAG
Source organism: Hemitrygon akajei (assembly GCF_048418815.1). NCBI lineage: Eukaryota > Metazoa > Chordata > Chondrichthyes > Myliobatiformes > Dasyatidae > Hemitrygon > Hemitrygon akajei. The sequence continues at coordinate 12,614,629 of NC_133131.1, forward strand.
TGCTATTTGTAACCATCCTTTTAAAATTGTGAATTCTGCTTTTAATTTTTCATAATTCAGTTTCTTCTATTGTATAATAATTTGTGGATTGCATTTGAAACTTTTCTGTTTAAAACATAGTAATATTATTGGCTCTCAAAAGACAAGCAACTGATTGAAAAATGAACAAGAAAGGAAGCAGAGGAAAAAAAACTACTTCAGCGTCAGCTGCTAATAAAAGTGGGCCACTATCCTTTTGTCACAATAGTAATTAAATATAGTGACTATGCTGTGAACGATAGTAACAACAAATTTGTTTTCCTGCTCTAGAAAGCATGCTACAAAAATACATCAAGGGGAAAAGAATAATCTAGTTAATGGAATAAAGAAATGGTTTAGAAACCATTATTGGAAAAATGATTGGAAGTTTGATTGAAAGGATAAATAAGTAGATATTAATAACATTGGGGTAGAAGCAGTGAGACAAAGTTTATATAGAAAGTTTGAGAAAGCAGATATGAGCTGGCATGCTTGCCTTTGGGAGGAGCATGCACTGAAAGCCATTTGGATGATTGAAAGGTGTTGGAAGAATTCAGCAAGAGAGCATATTTCGCAGGTTGAAGAGATGAGAAACTAAGGTTTTGAGTATGCACGTACCAACATCTGCTGTTATGTGGGGTTAGCAGTGATGTGCAAGTTTCAAACGCATTCACAAATGACTGTCTTCAGAGAAGAAGGATTAGAACATTAGAAAGTTTTTGACAAGAACAGGCTATTCAGGCTAACACAGCTTGCCAAATTCCTTTTCACATTGTGTGTTGAAATAACTATTGAGTTTAGATTTAAGAGTCTCTGAGGTACTACTGTCAACTACAAGGGGACCAATATACTTGCAGGGAGGTTTGCTAGTGTTATTGGGGAGGGTTTAAACTAGATTTGCAGGGGGATGGGAACCAGAGTGCCAGAGTAGATAGTGGAATGGGGGTAAAAATAAATGATGTTAGTAGTTCATGCAAAGTCATAAATAGTAAGGTTGTGTGTGGTGGTAATAATCTTCTGAGGTGTGTATATTTCAATGCGAGGAGTATTGTGGGAAAGGCAGATGAGCTGAGGGCCTGGATTGACACATGGAATTACGACATCATAGACATTACTGAAACTTGGCTACAGGAGGGGCAGGACTGGCAGCTCAGTGTTCCAGGGTTCTAATGTTTCAGACGTGATAGAGGCAGAGGAATGAAGGGTGGGGGGGGGGTGGCTTTGCTAGTCAGGGAAAATATTACAGCAGTGCTTCGGCAGGGCAGACTAGAGGGCTTGTCTACTGAGGCCATATGGGTGGAACTGAGAAACAGGAAAGGTATGATCACATTAATAGGGTTGTATTATAGAGCACCCAATAGTCAGCGAGAATTGGAGGAGCAAATCTGCAGAGAGATAACAGACAACTGCAGGAGACAGAAAGTTGTGATTGTAGGGGATTTTAATTTTCCACACATTGTTTGGGACTCCCATACTGTTAAGGGTCTAGCAGGAAAGTTTTCTAAATCAATATATAGATGTACCAACTAGGGAGGATGCAATATTAGATCTCCTGTTAGGAAGTGAGTTAGGGCAGGTGACGGAAGTGTGCGTAGGGGAACACTTTAGTTCCAGTGATCATAACGTCATTAGTTTCAACTTGATCATGGATAAAGACAGATCTGGTCCTCGGGTTGAAGTTCTAAACTGGAAAAAGGCCAAATTTGAAGAAATGAGAAAGGATCTAAAAAGCGTAGATTGGGACAGGTTGTTCTCTGGCAAGGATGTGATTGGTAAGTGGGAGGCCTTCAAAGGAGAAATTCTGAGAGTGCAGAGTTTGCATGTTCCTGTCGGGGTTAAAAGCAAAATGAATAAGAATAAGGAACCTTGGTTCTTGAGGGATATTGGAACTCTGATAAAGAAGAAGAGAGAGATGTATAACATGTATAGGCAACAGGGAGGAAATAAGATGCTTGAAGAGTATAAAATGAGTAAGAAAATACTTAAGAAAGAAATCAGGAGGGCTAAAAGAAGACATGAGGTTGCTTTGGCAGTCAGGGTGAAGGATAATCCTAAAAGCTTCTACAGGTATGTTAAGAGCAAAAGGATAGTAAGGGATAAAATTGGTCCTCTTGAAGATCAGAGTGGTCGGCTATGTATGGAACCAAAAGAAATGGGAGAGATATTAAATGGGTTTTTTGCATCTGTATTTACTAAGAAAACTGAAATGGAGTCTATGGAAACAAGGCAAACAAGTAGGGAGGTCATGGAACTTATACAGATTAAAGAGGAGGAGGTGCTTGCTGTCTTGAGGCAAATCAGAGTAGATAAATCCCCAGGACCTGACAGGGTATTCCCTCGGATCTTGAAGGAGACTAGTGTTGAAATTGCAGGGGCCCTGGCAGAAATACTTAAAATGTCGATATCCACAGGTCAGGTGCCGGAGGATTGGAGGATAGCTCATGTAGTTCCGTTGTTTAAAAAAGGCTCAAAAAGTAAGTCGGGAAATTATAGGCAGGTAAGTTTGACGTCAGTAGTAGGTAAATTATTGGAAGGAATACTAAGAGATAGAATCTATAAGTATTTGGATAGACAGGGACTTGTTAGAAAAAGTCAGCATGGCTTTGTGCGTGGTAGGTCATGTTTAACCAATCTATTAGAGTTTTTCAAGGAAGTGACCACGAAAATGGATGAAGGGAAGGCAGTGGATGTTGTATACATGGACTTCAGTAAGGCCTTTGACAAGGTCCCGCATGGGAGGTTAGTTAGGAAGATTCAGTCGCTAGGTATACATGGCGAAGTAGTAAATTGGATTAAACATTGGCTCAATGGAAGAAGCCAGAGAGCGGTAGTGGAGGATTGCTACTCTGAGTTGGAGGCCTGTGACTAGTGGTGTGCCACAGGAATCAGTGCTGGGTCCATTGTTATTTGTCATCTATATCAATGATCTGGATGATAATGTGGCAAATTGGATCAGCAAATTTGCTGATGATACAAAGATTGGAGGTGTAGTGGACAGTGAGGAAGGTTTTCAAAGCTTGCAGAGGGATTTGGACCAGTTGGAGGAATGGGCTGAAAAATGGCAGATGGAGTTTAATGCGGACAAGTGTGAGGTATTGCACTTTGGAAGGTCAATCCAAGGTAGAACATACAAGGTAAATGGTAGGACACTGAGGAGTGCAGTAGAACAGAGGGATCTGGGAGTACAGATACATAATTCCCTAAAAGTGGCATCACAAGTAGATAGGGTCGTAAAGAGAGCTTTTGGTACATTGGCCTTTATAAATCAAAGTATTGAGTATAAGAGTTGGAATGTAATGGTGAGGTTGTATAAGACATTGGTGAGACCGAATTTGGAGTATTGTGTGCAGTTTTGGTCACCTAATTACAGGAAGGATATTAATAAGGTTGAAAGAGTGCAGAGAAGGTTTACAAGGATGTTGCTGGGACTTGAGAAACTGAGTTACAGAGAAGGGTTGAATAGGTTAGGACTTTATTCCCTGGAGAGTAGGAGAATGAGGGGTGATTTGATAGAGGTGTATAAAATTATGATGGGTATAGATAGAGTGAATGCAAGCAGGCTTTTTCCACTGAGGCTAGGGGAGGAAAAAAACAGGTCATGGGTTAAGGGTGAAGGGGGAAAAGTTTAAAGGGAACATGGGGGGGGGGCTTCTTCACACAGAGAGTGGTGGGAGTGTAGAATGAGCTGCCAGATGAAGTGGTGAATGCGGGCTCGCTTTTGACATTTAAGAAAAACTTGGACAGGTATATGGATGAGAGGGGTTTGGAGGGATATGGCCCAGGGCAGGTCAGTGGGACTAGACAGAAAAATGGTTCGGCACAGCCAAGAAGGGCCAAAAGGCCTGTGTCTGTGCTGTAATGTTCTATGGTTCTAACTACACAATTGGGTAGTTTGTTCCATGTGTCCACGATTCACTGTATAAAGTAATGCTTCCTGATGTTAGTCTGAAATCTCCCTTTAACCTGTCTCCACCTATGGCCCCTGTATCCTTGTGGATGGATTAATTTTGTAGTAGCAGCTGACATCCACCTTACTTATACCCTTAATGATTTTTAATAATTCTATCATGTCTACTCTCATTCTACATCTACTTAGGCGAAAAAGACTTACGGTAATTCTTTCAATCTTTCTTCATAGGTTATACCTTCAGACCTGGAATGAGTCTGGTTGCCCTTCTCTGAACTCCCTACAGTGTCTTCACACCCCTCACAAAATATAGAAATCAAAATTGTTTTATTTCAGCTTGTTTAGATGTTTACAACATCAACTTTTCAAGTGGCAATATGCCATAATATTTTAAATGGCAGAATATACTTAAATGGAAATTAGAATGGAGCATTTAGCTTATTAGGCCATTTCTACCATTCAATGAAGTCATAAATAATCCATCACCCAAAATCCATTCAGCAGCAGGTAACAAACACAAAATGCTGAAACTCAGTAGGCTAGGCAGCATCTATGGTAAAAAGTACAATTGACATCTGGGGCTGAAATTCTTTGGCAGGACTCTCCTGTATTCCTTTCCACAGATGCTGCCTGGCCTGCTGAGCTCCTCCAGCATTTTGTGTGTGTTGCTTGGATTTCCAGCATCTGCAGATTTTCTCTTTGTTTGCAGTACCAGCTACCCCATATTCCTCAGTAGCTCTGCATCAATCTTCGATTTGTAATTATCTAGTATTAACAATCATTTGCCAAAGCAAGTGGCAAACTTTGTATTTCCCTACCCATCACAGCATCTTCATTTGAAATAAAGTGTTTTCAATCTTCACTCTCAAAAACTTAACAATTGGAATAAGGTCAAAGTTCCTCTCTCAGACTAAGACCAAATCCCTTGATGTGGTCATACATTTCCATTAATATATTGACAATACTATCAAATTGTGCTTTCATCTTCTAAATGGAAGGGTTGTGCAGTTTTTTTGTGTATTTGATATGGATGAATATTTTTCTGAAGTGTGGTACCCAGAAAAGATTATAGTACTCCTCGTATGGAGTCCAGTCAGGGCTTTATAAAACTGTAGCATGGCTTCAAACCTTTGCACCCAAATCCTCTGGATATATAGATTGACAATTTAATGGCTCTTTATTTAAATTTCTTTTCCTCAGGAATGACATTTTAATGATCTTCATGTGTAGGCCTCCTCCCTTCCTCCCTCCCTTGTCTTTGTGCATTTGGTTTTGTATGGCTCTTACTGTCTGGAGGGGACTTTGTTCCATCCTGTTTAGGTTTAAATTGAGAGGCCTTGTAGTCACCTATGTTGAAATAAGTTAGCAGCTTTTCTACCGTTCATTTAATCTATTAATAGCTCTTTGTTCTTTCATGGTCAGATTGACTCTGCTGATGCTGCCTTTTTTTTTGTATCATTAACTAACATGGCTATGTAATTTTCCAATCTTATTGTCAATGTAGTTATTAAACCATAAAAAGAAGAGGCTTGAATGCATTGAATTTTCAGCTAAAAAATTTGCCTTAATAATTTGATTATATTTATATATTTAATGTTATTTACTTATTAGAGATTGGGTTTCATCTGCAGAAGATTAGGGAAGTATGTCTTGACCACAAAAAGTAAAACTTAAGCTATGCTGCGCAGTTTCCTGTTTTTTTTAATATATTAAAAAAGCACTTAAAGATAATTTGTTACTTCTAGTTTTCTTCCTCTTGTCCATCCATTCAAAAAAACCTTTTGTATCCAAGTTCTTTTTTGGTAAAATATGTTACTTTGTAATCATGGATATATCTTGATCTAACAGTCCAATTCCTTCAAACTGTGATTTATAAGTAAGGGAAACTTTTGTCCTCATTGAGATGCTGTCCTTTTCATGTATTCCCATCCTTTTTCTTAATGTTTTGGGTAAGAATGAGCACAGTGTTCGGAGTAATGTCATAAAGATGTTTTTATCAGTGAAGTTGAATTTAATTGCCTCAGAGAAAGTTACTTGATTAATACATGTTGCAATTTGTGTCTTGGTATTCAGAAATCTATCCCCTAACCAACACTGCCTGATTATGTATTGTTTGAATTATGAGGAAGGTTACAGTGGAATATGCATTCAGTAGTACACCTGCTTGTTAATGCAAAATAACCAATCAGCCAATCATGTGGTAGAAGCTCAATGGATAAAAGCATGCAGCCGTAGACAGATGTTCTGTTGTTCAGACCAAACATCAGAATGGGGAAGAAATGTGATATAAGTGACTTTAACCGTGGAATGATTGTTGGTGTCACATCGGGTGGTTTGAGTATCTCAGAAGCTGCTGATTTCCTGGGATTTTCATGCACAACAGCCTCTAGAGTTTACAGAGAATGGTGTGAAAAACAAAAAAAAAATCCTGTAAGGAGCAGTTCTGTGGGTGAAAATGCCATGTTAATGCGAAAGGTCTGAGGAGAATGGCCAGACTGGGTTAAGATGGCAGGAAGCCAACGGTAACTTAAATAACCATGCATTGCAAGATGTAGCTAATAAAGTGAGCACTGAGTGTAGATCAGTTGGAAATCTGAGTGAAGAAATGTCAGGTGGAATTTAATATAATATGATAAAGCATATTGGGAGGTCTAACATGCAAGAGGAAAGTATACGATGCATGGAGCACTAAAAATACACTAAGGTATCTTAGAATGCAAGTCCACAGCTCCCTGAATGTGACAATACAAGTGGTTTGGGTGGTAAAGAAGGTTTATGGCATGTTTGTCTTCATTGGTCAGGGATTGAATATATATGTCAGGAAGTCATGTTGCAGTTGTTAGGCCACATTTGGAGTATTCTGTGCATTTCTGGTTGCTGCACTACAGGAAGGCGTGGAGGCTTTGGGGAGGGTGCAGAAGATGTTTGGCAGGATGTTAACTCTTTAGAGTGTATTAATCATAAAGAGAGTTTGGGCAAACTTGGGATTTTTTTCTCTAGAGTGTTAAAGGCTGAGGGGCAACATGGTTAAAGTGTAAAACATCATGAAAGATAGATGAGGTAAATATTCAGTCTTTTTCCCAGGGTAGAAAATGAAAATACAAGAGCGCATATATTTAAGGTGAGAGTGGAAAAGTTTAAAGGAGATTTGTGGGGAAGTTTTTTCCACACAAGGAGTGATAGGTGCCTGGAGCATGTTGCTAGAGTAGTTAGATTGGCATCCAGACCATGACAGGTATAGTGGGCAGAAGGGCCTAATTCTGTGCTGTACTGTTCTATGTAAGTTCAAAGATGTTTAAGAACAATTTTTTTTGCCATTTTTAAATATTCCATAAAATTTTAAATAAATATTTTCACTTTCCAATTTTGTGTCTCCCATTTTTCTGTGCTATTTGTAGAGCCTTTTAAAATATTTCCAACCACATCAAATGATTTTTTTTCTGGGGGGATTTTTAGTTTTAAATATGAGTCACTTGTTTTCTTATTCCATTAAATTCTATTGCTACCTTGGGCACCACAGTAATGTAGCGGCTAGCATGATGCTATTTCAGCTTGGGACATTCTGGAATTCGGTGTTCAATTCTGGTGCTGTTCTGTCAGGTGTCTCTGTACGTTCTCCCCGTGGAAGATATGGGTTTTCCTCGGGTCCTCCAGTTCCCTTCCATAGTCCAAAGACATACTGGTTAGGTTAATTTGTATTGCAAATTGTCCCGTGATTAGGTTAGGTTTAATTGGATTTGCCAGGACTTGGTAGGTCGTTATGCCTTGGAGGGAGTGAAGGGTCTACTCTGTGTGTATCACTAAATACACAAAAAGTAAAATAAATTGTTTTAAGTACATCTGCATCCTCAGGGGAATGAAATGGAAAGTTCCCCAGCCACTTAATGTTTGAAATGCAGGGTACCCAGTCCTAAAAATAGCAAGTTGCAAAATAAACTGAGTTGGCCAGTGTTATTTATGACAGGATTCTGCAATCGTTTTTAGAAAAAATTCAGATTTTTGAAATATGGTTCAGTTAATTGGGGCAGTTGCTTAATTCAAAGTCGGGACAGCTTTTAAAGAAGAAAAATTAGTCTAGAAAATAGACTGGATTCTTTATGTTTATTTGGGACGTTGTGTAGTTTAAATGGGGCAGAAGACTATAGCCGAACAATTTCTAACTAGTGTAAGTGGCATGAGCTTGTGTGGCAGCCAGACTCTGCACCATGATTATAGTGGACAAATTTTGAATAATGTCAGTTGCATGTGTTTGTGTTCAAAAAGCAGTGAATTTTGTCAGTGATAGTTGATGAGAAGTAAGCAGTAAGACAATTCAGAACTGTTTTGCTCACTGTGGTTTCAACATTCAGGCTTGAAGATGCCAGTAATTGCTGTTATACATTACAGAGTGCTTTTTAAATAGCATCAGTTGTGTGTGCTTGTATTATGTTATCCATTTAGGCCAACGGTGCTGGATTAATTTTGTTGTTTTCATTTTGACCTTATCCAGAAAAGAACATGTGGAAATCTACAGCACAGTACAGACATTTTGGCCCACAATGTTGTGCCGACCATGTAACCTACTCTAGAAACTGCCTAGAAATTCCCTACTGCATAGCCCTCTATTTTTCTAAGCTCTATTCACCTATCTAAGGGTCTCTTAAAATAACCCTGTCGTAATGCTCTGCCACCACAGTTGTCAGTACATTCCACACATTCACTACTCTTTGTGTAAAAGAAAAGACTTGCCTCTAATGCCCCACTTGTACCTACTTCCAAGCACCTTAAAGCTATGTCCCCTTGTGTTCGCCATTTCAGCCCTGGGGAAAAGCCTCTGGCTATTCACACAATCTTGTGTGAATAAAAAAAGCACTTCTCCTCATCTTGTACATCTCTATCAGGTTACTTCTCGTCCTCCGTTGCTTCAAGGAGAAAAGGCCAAGTTCACTCCACCTATTTTCATAAGGCATGCTCTCCAATCCAGGCAACATCCTTGTAAATCTCCTCTGCACTTTATCATATCCACATCCTTCCTGTAGTGAGGTGACCAGAAACGAACACAGTAGCAAAGTAGTAGTCCATTATCTACACTAGGAGTCTGCGTTGATGTTGTTTATTTAGTCAATCAAAAGAACACAGCAGCAATTAATTCTTCTGTTGATAACTATTTGGAAACAATACTGTTTTATAAAACCATAGTAGTATTGGTAGTGTTCTAATTGCTTCTGTATTTCATTTAAATGCATAATTTGTTATTCAGTTAAAGGTAATTTGTCTTTGTTATACCTTTTAACTATTTCCATGAAACTTAGGCTAATTGGGGCATCTGCTTAATTGGGCCAAAATGTACTGGTCCTGATGTGTCCCAATCAACTGGAATCCACTGTATATGAATTACCAAAAGTGGGGAGGAGATTTGAGTTTAAATTAATTGTAAGGGCTTTCATTTTACTGGTGAAACATGTTATGAATCATAAGTGTCTTTTTGTAAATATTTAAATAAATCCTGTAAACCTTTTACTGCCACCTCAAACACGAGTCAGCTTTACAAAAGATCAGATTATTCGATAATGATCAGAAACCACGGTGTCTATGTAGTGCTCAAGTTATTGTTTATCACGTTAAGCCATGGAGTAATGATCCCATTGCAGTTAGACCTGGACCCTCTGCAATTTGCCTATCGTTACCATAGGTCAACGGCAGATGCAATCTCAATGGCTCTTCACACAGCCTTAGACCACCTGGACAATGCAAACACCTGTGTCAGGATGATGTTCATTGACTATAGCTCAGTATTTAACATCATCATTCCTACAGTCCTGGTTGATAAGTTACAGTACCTCCCCCTGCAATTGGATCCTCGACCACAATCTGTGCGGATTGGTGATAATATCTCATCCTCGCATGGTGCACCTCGGGTGTGTGCTTAGCTCACTGCTCTACTCTCTCTATACCCATGACTGTATGGCTAGGCATAGCTCAAATACCATCTATAAATTTGCTGATGATACAACCATTGTTGATAGAATCTCAAATGGAGATGAAAGGGCGTTCAGGAGCGAGATATACCAACTAGTGGAGTGGTGTTGCAGCAACAACATTGCAGTCAATGTCAGTAAGACAAAAAAGCTGATTGTGAACTTCACGAGGGTAAGATGAAGGAACACATACCAATCCTCATAGAGGGGTCAGAAGTGAAGAGAGTGGGCATTTTCAAGTTCCTGGGTGTCAAGATCTCTGAGGACCTAACCTGGTCCCAACATATTGATGTAGCTATAAAGTAGGCAAGACAGGGACTATACTTCATTAGGAGTTTGAAGAGATTTGGTATGTCAGAAAAAGCATTCAAAAACTTATATAGACGTACTGTGGAGAGCATTCTGACAGGCTGCATCACTGTCTAGTATGGGAGGGCTACTGCACAGGACTGAAAGAAGCTGCACAAGGTCATAAATTTGGTCGGCTCTATCTTGGGTACTAGCCTACAAAGTACCCAGGATATCTTCAAGAAGTGGTGTTTCAGAAAGGCAGCGTCCATTGTTAAGGACTCCCATCACCCAGGGCATGCCCTTTTCTCATTGTTACCATCAGGTAGGAGGTACAGAAGCCTGAAGGCACATTCAGTGATTCAGGAACAGCTTCTTTCCCTCTGCCATCCGATTCCAAGATGGACATTGAACCCTTGTGCAGGATTCCTTAAAGGTTAATTTGCAGGTTAGGTCTAGAGAGAAAGGCAAATGTGATGTTAGCATTCATTTCAAGAGGACTAGATAATAAAAACAAGGATTCAATGTTGAGACTTTATAAAGCACTGCTGGCTGAGACCTCACTTGAAGTAGTGCGAGCAGTTTTGGGCCCCTTAAAAGACCATAAGATATAGGAGCAGAATTAGCCATTCAGCTCATCAAATCTGCTCCGTCATTCCATCATGGCTGATCCCAGATCCCACTCAACCCCATACACTTGCCTTCTTGCCATAACCTTTGATGCCCTGACCAAACAGGAACCTGTCAATTTTTGCTTTAAATATACCCACAGTCTTGGCCTCCAAGGATTCACTACTGTTTGGCTAAAATAATTCCTCCTTACCTCTGTTCTAAAGGGTCACCTGTCAATTTTGAGGCTGTGCTCTAGTTCTGGACACCCCCGACCATGAGAAACTTCCTTTCCACATCCACCTTATCTAGTTCTTTCAACATTCGGTAGGTTTCAATGAGATCCCCTCATGTTCTTAATTCCAGTGAGGCCCAAAGCTGCTAAACATTCCTCATGTGTTAACCCCTTCATTCCTGGAATCATCCTCTTGAACCTCCTCTGGACTCTCTCCAATGACAACACATCCTTTCTGAGATATGAGGCCCAAAACTGTTGACAGTACTCCAAGTGTGGCCTGACCAGTGTCTTATAAGGCCACAGCTTTAACTCCTTTTTTTAAATATTCTATTCCCCTTGAAGTGAATGCCAACATTGCATTTGCCTTCTTTACTACAGACTAAACCTGTATATTAACCTTCTGGGAGTCTTGTACAAGGACTCATAAGTCCTTTTGCACCTGTGATGTTTGAACTTCCTCCCCATTTAAAATATAGTTTGCAGTTTTGTTCCTTTTACCAAAATGCATTAGCATACATTTCCCAACAACTGCATTCCATCTGCCACTTTTTTGCATATTCTTCCAATTTGTCCAAGTCCTTCTGTAATCGTATTGCTTCCTCAGCACTACCTACCCGTCCGTCTATCATCTGCAAACTTTGCTATAAAGCCATCATCTTAGAAGGGATGTGCTGAAACTGGAGAGGGTTCAAAGGAGGTTCACGAAAATGATTCCAGGTTTGAATACCTTGTCAAATGCCTGTGATTCTCCACTGACATTATGTTGTTTTCAAACATGAGATGGGGAAGGGAAGTAGAGATGGATTATTGAATTGAAGTTATTTCTTACATCCTTCACATACATGAGGAGTAAAAATCTTTACATTATGTATCCATCTGAATGTGTAATCATAGTAATTTTTAATAATTTATAATGAATAGAACAGTCAATGTGATATAGAGTGCACTCAAGTCAGCGTGAGTTCATCAGTCTGATGGCCTGGTGGAAGAAGCTGTCCCCGTAACCTGTTGGTCCTGGCTTTTATGCTGTAGTACCGCTTCATAGATGGTAGCAGCTGGAATAGATTGCAGTTGGGATGGCTTGGGTCCCCAATGATCCTTCTGGCCCTTTTCACACACCTGTCCCTGTAATGTCCTGAATCATGGGGAAGCTCACAACTACAGATGTGCTGGGCTGTCTGCACCACTCTCTGCAGAGTACTGCAATTAAGGGAGGTACAGTTCCCATACCAGGTTACTGTAAAATCTGGAAGAACTTCCCTGGTACTGTGCTAACAACAGCATTGAGGCAGCAGCATATTGTCCTTGTGTTGAAATTTGTATTATCTCTGACAAATAAATTGTTTTTACACAACACTGTTGAAATAACAGAATTATCTGACCCTGGAAATGTGCTTGTGATCTGTTACTGATGTAATACAGAAAGCTCAGCAAACAATTTGTGCTCAGCAAGCTCTGATTTTAAATTTTTTTCTGATATTGTTCTGTTGTTCAATCTTGAGAGTGCAGCAATCCCTTGACACTGGCACCATGTTTGTCGAGATCATGGGGCTGAAGTCTGTTGGGTTGTCAAGAGTTCTTAATCTTAAAGCTCAGTGACAACAGATTGTCTATGGGTTGGATTTTTGCCAAAGAATGACAAATGGTGTTCCATCATCATAATTCAGTTCAGATTGCTGGCTAGCCAAAGAGGAGAACTCCAGGAAATGAGATGAAAATGTACCCTTTACTAAATCTGTAATTTCCTTTGGGATCAGTAAAGTATCTATCTATCCAACTAAAATGTGTATTTGAAAATATTCTTGCTAAGTTCAAAATGTACTGCTATAAGGTGAAAATTCAAGGTAATTATATAAGTGATTCACTGGTCATCATCAACATATACCTGAATATATTTTTACAGTATGTACTTCATAAATAGAGTTTTGACTTTTTGAAATATTCCGGAGTGTTTTGTTTAACCTCCTGAATGGAGAGCTGAATTTTGTGTCTTTTGTTTGGCTTCAGACTATACTGATATAAGTAATTTACTCTCAAGGTCGTTGAAACAAGGCCTTGTGATTTCATTCCATTTTATTTCCCTCCCCATCTCCTCCTGAAGACTAACCACTTTTAACAAAACTTCCTTTTTCCCCTGGGTAGAAGCAGTCTTCAGTCAAGTAGCATTTGTGGAAAGAAAAACCAATAACATTTCGGGTTAAATTATGGATGACCTTCTCTTTTGTTTAGTATCAATTGCTTCTATTCTGACAATTTTAAGGACAGTGTTTGAATGAAGGTAGAGCATACTGCTGTACAAAGCTGTGTTCTTTTGCTACTTAGGATGTTAATATAGTTAAGTCTAGCAAAGTAAATGTCCATTCCACTCGGAAATACTTTGATCCTACATATTGCTACAAAAAGGGGGAATTTGGTAGTAATGTCTATGACAGGATCAAATGAAGCTTTCAAAGTTGAAATTTCAGAATCAGGTTTAATATCACTGGCATGTGTTGTGAAATTTGTTTTTACAACAGATGAAAAAACTTCGAATTACTCTGTGTGTGTGTGTGTGTATGTGTATATATATATATATATGTACTATAAATAATTGTTAAATAATGCAAAAATGCTGTGAGGTGGTACTCATGGGTACAATGTCCATTCAAAAATCAGATGACTGAAGGGAAAAGCTATTCCTGAATCGTTATGTGTGTACCTTCAGACTCCTGTACCTCCTTGCTGATGGTAGCAATTAGGAATACTGTACAGGATATGAGTGAGCAAAATGGCAGCAGTTCAGGTATTGATTCTTACTTTGTTGCAATTTCTGTGCTATCTGTCAGAGGTATTAAACTCTAATATTTTTGAAAGGTTGGTGGCTTCAGTAATATTTTAAATATTGTTCTATAAAAACCAGTGATGTTTTTGTATTTTAGTAACTCCAATTCTAGCATGATGATTTGGCACAAAGCTGCACAGAACTAGGTGGTTAGTAAAGTCAACCTTGTTTTTCTTCTTGTCTAATCCATTCTGTTGATTCAGTCGCTATTGGGTTCTCTTGCACCTTCAGGTAGATGTCTAGATTGACTTGGGAATTGGTGGTTTGAACATTTCCATTCATAAAATATTTTCTGTTGAGCTTTCCTTTTAAAAAAAAAACGTGCTGCAGTGCTTAATTCATTCAAAATATCTCAAAATAAAGGTTTTGATTTAGCCAGTTTGCAAAACTTGTTAATAAAATGGCTATATTCACATGAACTAGAATGAGATTGAAATGATGCTCTCCAATTCTTGCAGTTCATCTCCTTAAACTCACCATCATTTCGTTTTCCATAAAACTAAATTTGATGAGATTTTGCTCATTTGTATGTATGTGAATTGATGTCAAAAATATTTTTTTGTTTGTTTGATGATTCTTCTCCGTAGTGTTTATGGACATTTGATTACATTTGACACAATATATTAATGCATCTTGGTGCTTGTTCAGGGAGTTACAGTATTTGCTAATTAATATTGAGTTGTGGTCAGTTGTGCCAGTGAGATTGTGCTTGAAACTATCAAAATTGATTTGGTTAGCGCAGAAGTGGAAGATTAATATGACAAGGTGAAAATCAACTGCTTTAATCTGTCTCTCCATTTATTTTCTGGTTCATTATGGTGATATAATTTTTGCTCCAAAATTATTTTTTCCAACATTCAATAATCACACTTGTGTATATTTTTAAGTATTTAGTTTACTGTAATATCCAGGTCTCAAAAATTGAGCTTGATTTAATAGATGTATAATTTCAAGCTGTTAATTGATCCTTTTAGCTGTTGTTTGTTTTATACATTATACTGACCACCTCAAATTCGTTTTTCCCAACAGGTGAAACTTGTCAAATACATCAGCAAGCAGTTACAGTGCAAGCGCAAGGTACCGCCTAGTGAGAGAACCTCTGAATTGGAGAGCTATCCTCGACTGAGTGACTGGTTCCATACAATTAACTTAAGAAAAGAAATATTACAGGTAGGTTTAACTATTTTATTGCACATATAATACATACTGTATAATATATATAATCTATAACAATATACTATATAATTATATGTAACATTAATGGATAAAGTGTTGTTTTTCAATAGTTTTTAATCTCAGGCCATCTCTAATTAGAATATTTACATGTTGAAACATATAACAACTATTTATTAGGTAGAAGTTTAAGTAGGAGTACACTCTCAAATGATCTTTTGGACATAATCAAGATGTTAAAAGGGGTATATATTATAAGCAAAGAAGAAACCCTGATTTATAAACAGGAAGATGAAAGGATTTTTAGATTGAAGTAATTTCTGTGAATCTGCTAAATGGATAAAAGTTGGCAGAAAATTTAAGGGAAATTGGATTTTCCAGTGAACAATATTAAAAGTGGGCAATTTACTTGAGTAAATAGGTATTAGTATTTCTGTGGTTTCAAAAAACTGTACAGATTTTGAATATTATACTGTACTTTCAATCATGACCTCATGCATTAGTATAGGCCAGAAACCAGGGTACTTTTCTATTGAAATTGCAATGTTTGCCAAGTTTGCTAATGGAAAATACTGTAAATTGTTGTTTAGATGGCATGATTGTGCTGGTTGTTACTGCAGGAGATTGCCATGTTCTTTTCCAAAAAACCTGAAAGAGTTTGTAAATTTTGTCTTTCACAACTTAGAAAGTTTCAAAAGCTTATTAGAGTCAATAAGGTATTGTGGTCCCAAACTGATAGCAATTTGATTAAGATCAAACAGTCAATATTAATGTTGATATTTAAATTATGGTAGTGTTGCTAATGTATCAGCTAGAGCACTGGAGAGAATTCCTCTGCTCTTCCTAGAAATAGTGTTTGGGGGACTTTTTTTTTGAGAAGAGGGATGTGACCACAGTGTAATGTCTCATATCAGATATGACAATATGACCTCCAACTTAGTCACTCTGTAATTTTTCTTGGGAATAATTTCTGTAAAATACATTATGCGTTCTCCATTTACTGCCCCACCAATGTTATTTCTGCATGAAGGACTCACAACAATTTAATTTGATCCAGGGTAATGAAGAAATATACTTTTCCAAGTTGCAATGTAGTTAAATAGGTATATGCAGGTTCCATTGAAAATGGATTTAATGTCATTTCACTTTCTATTCATCTACCAACTTTTTACTTATGCACAGGATTTTCCCTGCTTTACAGTCTTTACCTTTATAAAAGAGTATGTAAATTGTCAGTCTGAAGATAGGCCAGACCTTGCAGATAGAATCTAGAATGCACCATGATGCATAATTCCAGTAGTTTTGCAAGATGTATGCAGGATGTCGCCATTGGTTACTGGCAACATCTTGTAGACAGCTTGCAAAACTACTGGATACTCTTCTTCTAAATATACTACTTCTTCTGAACTGGGATTGATTGCAGTCTGTAATTTCCATTTTGAGAATGTATATTTGGGCAGACTGAACGAACTTCTGCTTTTGTGATATCCTTTGAATTCAGCGTGGATGAGATTGTATGTCGATTCCTGATGGCGGAACATGAACTCGTGATAGGCTTCATTACTCCACATTGATTAAAGCATTGAGCAAGATTAAAATCGTTGAAGATGAGAGTGGGAAACATACAGCTGTTTGATCAGTCTCCTTTGCTGCTGCTGGTGGGAAGAGGATGCAGGAGTTTTGGGTCCCAAGCCGGCAGGTTCAGGTGTGCCTGTTGTCTGCAACCATCGGGCTTCTCAGTGGGTTTGCCTTAGTGCTGTGTGCGTTCCACAGTAGTGGACTTGCTTCAGGAACTGTGCTGTTCATTTCTTTTTTGTTTACTACTTACCTTTTGCGTGACTTGATGGGAGCACTTCAGCGCTGAATAGGCTCTGCAGCTGTGGCCTGCAACCATCTGCACAGTGCTGGGCTCAATTTGGTTAATGGTATTTGTTTACTTTTTATTGTTTACAGGATTTGTTTTTTTGCACATTGTGTGTTTGATGGTCTTGTGTGGGGTGTTTCTTTGAATGGGTTCTATTGTGCTTTTTTTTGTCACTGCCTGCAAGAAGACAAATCTCAATGTTGTATACTATATACATACTTTGATTTAAAAAAAGTACTTTGAAGTTTGAATTCTGAAGCTCTTGGTGAAGTTAAAGAATCAGATATCCCCTACACCACCTCCTTTACTACCATTCAGGTCTCTAAACAATCCTTCCAGGCGAGGCAACCTTCACCTGTGAGTCTGTTGGGGTCATAGACTGTGTCTGGTACTCCTGGTGTGGCCTCCTGTATATCGGTGAGACCTGATAGATAGATAGATAGATAGATACTTTATTCATCCCCATGGGGAAATTCAACATTTTTTCCAATGTCCCATACACTTGTTGTAGCAAAACTAATTACATACAATACTTAACTCAGTAAAAATATGATATGCCTCTAAATCACTCTCTCAAAAAGCATTAATAATAGCTTTTAAAAAGTTCTTAAGTAGTTTACTTAAATACATTAAATACAATCAACCCCGGCACTTTAACATATCTTACTCCTGGCGGTTGAATTGTAAAGCCTAATGGCATTGGGGAGTATTGACCTCTTCATCCTGTCTGAGGAGCATTGCATCGATAGCAACCTGTCGCTGAAACTGCTTCTCTGTCTCTGGATGGTGCTATGTAGAGGATGTTCAGGGTTTTCCATAATTGACCATAGCCTACTCAGCGCCCTTCGCTCAGCTACCGATGTTATACTCTCCAGTACTTTGCCCACGACAGAGCCCGCCTTCCTTATCAGCTTATTAAGACGTGAGGCGTCCCTCTTCTTAATGCTGCCTCCCCAACATGCCACCACAAAGAAGAGGGCGCTCTCCACAACTGACCTATAGAACATCTTCAGCATCTCACTACAGACATTGAATGACGCCAACCTTCTAAGGAAGTACAGTCGACTCTGTGCCTTCCTGCACAAGGCATCTGTGTTGGCAGTCCAGTCTAGCTTCTCATCTAACTGTACTCCCAGATACTTGTAGGTCTTAACCTGCTCCACACATTCTCCATTAATGATCACTGGCTCCATATGAGGCCTAGATCTCCTAAAGTCCACCACCATCTCCTTGGTCTTGGTGATATTGAGACGCAGGTAGTTTGAGTTGCACCATATCACAAAGTCCTGTATCAGTTTCCTATACTCCTCCTCCTGTCCATTCCTGACACACCCCACTATGGCCGTGTCGTCAGCGAACTTCTGCACATGGTAGATTGGGAGACCGTTTTGCCAAGCACCTACATTCCATCTGCCAGAAGGAGCATGATCTCCCAGTGGCCATCCAATTTAATTCCACTTTCCATTACTATTCCGGTATGTCAATCCATGGCCTCCTCCACTGTCGCAATGAGGTCACACTCAGGTTGGAGGAACAACATCTCGTGTTCCGTCTGTGGAGCTTCCAACCTGATGGCATGAACATCGATTTCTGCAGCTTCCAATAATGGCCCAACCTCCTCCTCCTTCTCCATTCTCCATCCCCTTTTCCCTCTCTCACCTTGCCTTGTCTGCCCATCGCCATCCTATGGTGCTCCTTCCCCTTTTCTTTCTTCCATGGCCTTTTGTTCTCTCCTTTCAGACTCGCCCTTTGCTAGCCCTATATCTCTTCCACCAATCAACTTCCCTGCTCTTTATTTCATTTCTCCCCCTCCCAGTTTCATCTATCACCTTGTGTTTTTCTCTCCTCTCCCACTGCCTTTTAAATCTACTCATCTTTTTCCCCTCCAGTCCTGCGAAGAGTCTCGGCCGAAAATGTTGACCGTACTTTTTTCCATTGATGCTGCTTGGCCTGCTGAGTTCCTCCAGCATATTTTGTGTGTATTGCTCAAAGAATCGGTTTCCTGTTTCTTGAACGTGATGTGTTATGTGGGAGTGAGTTTTCTTTGGACAACTGGCTTTTGGAATGAGGAGTGCATTGTATTTAAGTCTGGTAGTTCAAGATTTGGACTAACCCAACAACCAACAACAGAAATGTAAAAACTGTCCATTTTAATGTAGAATGGTCAAAGTGGCCATAGTGTTACCAGACTGTAATGATCAGATTTTTGCTGATAGGTGTAAGAACATAATGGTTGAAGGGAAGTAGCTTTTCTTGAATCTACTGGTATAGGACTTAAGGCTTTTGTACCTCCTACCTGATGATAGCTGCAAGAAGACAGCCTTCTTGAGGCAACACTTTCAGTAGATACTATCAATGTTGGGGACAAATGTCCCTGTGATGTATTGGGTGGAGTCCAGTATTCTGCAGCATCTTGCATACCTGCGCATACGAAATGGTATACCAGACCATGATGCAATTGGTCAAGATACCTTATATCTGTAGAAGTTTATTAGTGTACTCAGTAACAAGCTGAAAATCTTTAATCTCTTAAGTAAAAGCACTGGCAACCTATGATTACATCTATGTGCTGGGCCCAAAACAGGTTGTCTGATTTGTCAGTGCACTAGAACTATGACTAAAACTATGACTGGGAAGATTTTGGATATATTGGGTACTGAATTCTAAAATTCTTAATCCACTATGTCATAACTCGTAATCTGATACTTAGTTTTGATCATGCTTTGAGAATTATTTTGCTGTGGAGCCTATTATTAAAATCAATGTTATTATCTTCATCAAATTGGATAGGATTTGACTAATATTTTTATGAATTTGAAATTTTGGGATTACATGATATGAGGGAGAAATAATTTATCATTTATGGTGTAGTATTAAAAGCTTTCAGTATGGTCTATGGCTAAATCAATCAATGAGAATCTTATCTGCTTTAAACTGAAGAGGGAAAATAAAGCAAATGGCCTCGGGTAGACCAATTCAATCATGGTTGATCCTTTTTTCCCCCCATACACCGGTCTTTACCCCATAACCTTTGATGCAGTGTCCAATCAAGAACCTATCAAACTCTGCCTTAATTACACCCAACATCCTGGCCTCGACAGCTGCCTGTGGTAGTAGATTCCACAAATTCACCACCCTCTGACTAAAGAAATTTCACTGCATCTCTGTTTTAAATGGACGCCTCTCTATCCTGAGACTGTGCCTTCTTGTCCTAGACTCCCCCACCATGGGAAATATCTTTTCACATCTACCATGTCTAAGCCTTTCAACATTCAAAAGGTATCAATGAGATTTCCCCGCCCCCCCCCCCCCATCCTTCTATATTCTACTGAGTACAGACCCTGAGCTATCAACTGTTCCTTGTATGATAACCCATTCATTCCTGGAATCATCCTTGTGAACCTCCTCTGAACCCTCTCCAATGCCAGCACATCTTTTCTTTGATGAGGAGCCCAAAACTGTTCAAAATACTCAAGGTGGGGCCTCACCAATACCTTACAAAGCCTCAGCATTGCACCCCTGCTGTTGTATTCTAGACTTCTCGAAATGAATGCTAACATTGCATTTCTCTTCCTCACCACCAACTCTGCCTGCAAGTTAACCTTTAGCTTGTTTTGCACAAGGACTCCCAAGTCCCTTTGCATCTCAGATTTTTGGATTTTCTGCCCATTTAAAAAGTAGTCTGCACATTTATTTCTACTGCCAAAGTTCATGACCATGCATTTTCCAACATTGTATTTCATTTGCCATTCTCTAGCCCATTCTCCTAAATCTGTCTAGGTCTTTCTGCAGCCTACCTGTTTCTTCAACACTACCTGCCCCTACACCAGTATTCGTATCATCTGCAAACTTGGCAACAAAGCCAGCTATTCCATCACTTAAATCTTTGATATACAGCATAAAAAGAGGCGGCCCCAACACAGACCTCTGTGGAACACCACTAGTCACTGGCAGCCAACCAGACAAGGATCTTTTTATTCCCACTCTTTGCCTCCTACCAATCAGCCAATGCACTAACCGTGCTAGTAACTTTTGTGTAATACCATGGACTCTTAGCTTGATAAACAGCCTCATATGTGGCACCTTGTTAAAGGCCTTCTGAAAGTCCAAATATACAACATCCCCTTTTTCTATTCTACTTATCTCCTCAAAAAATTCCAACAAGTTCATCAGGCAAGATTTTCCCTTAAGGATACCATGCTGACCTTGTCCTATCTTGTCCTGTGTCACCAAGTGCTCCATAACCTCATCCTCAACAATTGACACCCAACATCTTCCCAGCCACTGAGGTCAGGCTAACTGGTTTATTATTTCCTTTCTGCTGCCTTCCTTCTTTCTTAAAAGTGTAGTGACATTTGCAAAAGTTTTTTCTGATTCTCCATTTATTAATGAATGCAGATAATTAGAAGTGTGAATTTTTGTGTAGCTTTGAGTGTGAGATGAAATTGCTGTTTACTGAAGATCACTCATTTAAAGTAGTGTTTTTCTCCAAATTTAGTTTCTATTCATAATTTTCCAAAACTGTGCTTGTTTCTTTTATGCACATTGGGTGTTTTATGTGTACTTTAACTGGGTTCCATGGTGTTTCTTTGTTTCGTGGCTGCCTGGGGGAGGACGAATCTCAGGGTTGTATACTGTATCCATATTTTGATAGTAAATGTACTTTGAAATTTTATAGCCATTGTTCAGAGAACCCTTGGGGCTAAAGGTATTCTTAACAAACTCCCCAGAGTTAATGAGAGGTTAAATACCAGGTGAAGTTTCTGTTGATATGATCTGGTCATAAGTCATTGCCTCCTGTTTTGGAGAAATTAGGTCTGAAAAAATATCAGGAAGCAAACGGCTTTCTTCCTCCATACTTTTGACCCTATGCTATAGAGTCAAAGTCTATTTGATATTAAATTTATACATTATTTCATTGTTTTTATACATGTAATTTTTGGGAATGTTGTTCATTAATCCATTCACGACTATTCACGTGTTTCTCATTTTTTTGCTTCCCTTATCTGTTTATTGAACTTATTAGGTTGGGAGGTGGGATCGTCTTGACTGTTCCCAATGTGTAACTGTTATACAGGAAGTATGGTTCTGTGGGATGGAACTGAAAACTGTTAGCCTGATGCCACACCTTTCTAGCTTAATGCAAGCTTAGTCGTGTTAATGCTCTCTTCATCTTATGATTTTTTTCTTTATTTTTGCTCTTATGTAATTTGGTTTCCTACTTCTCGCTTTCCTATTTACATAGCATGTCTTGACAAATAATAGTTTGATCCCTCATATGACAGTTCTGTGTCTTGCTGTATGTCTCTGTGTCTCTCATGAACAAGAGAAAATCTGCAGATTCTGAAAATCCAAGCAACACACATGAAATATTGGAGGAACTCAGCAGGCCAGGCAACATCTATGGAAAAGAATAAACAGTTGACGTTTTGGGCTCAGACCCTTCAGCAGGACTGGAGAAAAAAAGCTGAGGACTCAGAGTTAAAAGGTGGGGGGAAGGGGCGGGAGAAACACAAGGTGATGAGTGAACCTGCAGGGGTGCGATGTGGAAGGGTGAAGTAAAGAGTTGGGAAGTTGATTGGTGAAAGTGATACAGGACTGGAGAAGGGGGAATCTTAATAGGAGAGGACAGAAGACCATGGAAGAAAGAAAGGGGGGAGGAGCACCAGAGGGAGGCGATAAGCAGGCAAGGAGATAAGGTGAGAGAGGGAAAAGGAGATGGGGAATGGTGGGGGAAGAACAGTACCAGAAGTTCGAGAAATTAGCATTCATGCCTTCGGGTTGGAGGCTACCTAGACGGAACATTAGGTGCTGTTCCTTCAATGTGAGTGTGGCCTCATTGCCATAGTAGAGGAGGCCGTGGATTGATTTGTCAGAATGGGAATCGGAAGTGGAATTAAAGTGGTTGACCACTGGGTGATCCTGCTTTTTCTGGCAGGTGGGATGTAGGTGCTCGGTGATGGGGTCTCCCATTCTATGCTGCATCTCATAATATACAGTTGGCCACATCAGGAGCACTGAATACAGTATATAACCCCAACAGACTCACAGGTGAAGTGTTGCCTCACCTGGAAGGACCATTTGAGGCTCTGAATGGTAGTGAGGGAGGAGGTGTAGGGGCAGATATAGCACTTGTTCCGCTTGCAAGAATAAGAGCCAGGAGGGAGACCAGTGGGGAGGGATGAATGGACAAGGGAGCTGAGGAAAGCAGGAAGTGGTGGGGGTGGGGGGAAGAGGAGGGAAATGTGTGTTTGGTGGACGGATCCTGTTGGAGATGGCAGAAGTTTTACAGTGAATGAATTATGTGTTAGCCATGAAGACTTGTGAGGTGGTAGGTCTCTATCTCAAGCTGTCTGGCCCTCTGTCTTTCGTGGCCCCTTGCTCACCCCCCACCGGCCCTCATGCCCCTTCACACTCTTTTAAACATAATAAATGCAAACAGAAGAAATCAGTAAATATTGAAATATTTTGCAATAAAATTGTGGAGAAAATATATTGAAAATTGATGAGAGAGGGAAGGCAGTGCAGAGTTTTTGGCGCTATCCTGTCGTTTGAGTCGTTTTCTCTTTACACCAGTCAGTTGCCAATGTTACTACTTCCTTCAGTTAAATAAGTTCATCATCTTTTCATTGTGGTTGCTTTTTATCTTATCTCTTGTGCCTGTGCTTTCCATTCTAATTGCAGCTGTACAGAAGATGTAAATTGACCCTTTTCTATGGTTGATTGTTCTGATAATGTCTGCAAAACTTGAATGTGTTAGCACTGATAAAGTTTTATTTATTTTTTCTCATGGATCAGGTAAACTTTACCTGATTTAGAAGATTGTAGCTAGAAAAGCCTCTCTAGACATCTGAGTGCACAAATTGATCTGAATTTTTGTGCAATTTTAATGGAAGTGTTATTCTGCCAGGTGCCACCTTTGGTTTCTACTGGTTGAAGATGATTCTGGTGAAACACCGCGATGTTTTACTGGCAGCAAACAAAACGACTACTACTCTATTAATTACACTTTTTCTTTAAAAGAATCACTGCAATCAATAGCCTGTAACTTTCCTTTCGGACCTGAGTTTTTAAAACTGCCTGTATGACCTGTTATGTTTGTTGGTGTGAAGTCTTGAAGGTGTAGGACATTGTGGTGTGGTGTGTAAGAGCCAAATTGAAGTGGCAGGATCTGACCCTGATTGTGAGGAACAAGCCAATGTATGACTGATTTAAGCACCCAGCCAGATTGGAAAGGTTGGGTATTGGCCAAATTGAGGTGGCAGGACCTGGGTCCAAGAGGGAGGAATGACTTGATGTTTGGCCAGATTGAAAACGTTGGGGTGTCTGGGCCAAAGAATGGGAACGGGCCGGTGCTCAGCTTTCTGTTTGACAAGGTTCACTCGCTTCTGCACTGAGCTCAGGCTTTGGACTGCAACTAACGGGCTCCTGGGCTGGCTGCAGTGATGACTGGTTTCGTGGCTGTGATTTCACTTTTGTCAACTTTAGTTCTGAACGTCATTTACTTACTTTTTATTGTTTGCAAGACTTGTTTTTTTTTGCCAGTTGGTTGTCTATTGGGTTTCTTTATTTTGTGGTTGCCTGTAGAGATGAATCTCAAGGTTGTATATAGTATACATACTTTGATAATAAATGTACTTTGAACTTTGATCTTTGGCTGAGACTTTAAATTAAGGTCTTGTAACGATGTGCTACGCACAGCGCTGAAATAACGACACGCAGTCAGTAAGTCGTTTCGAGACTAGTTTATTCAAACTTCACAGCGCTGGCATTTAATCCCTAGCGCCCGCCTTCTCCGGGCGGAAATGACGTCAGAGGTACATTACCAAAGTCTCACCCCGCGCGCTGGCTATTTGTGAGCCGGTTTGCCTGAGCAGAAAGTGGGTCGCCACATAACCCCCTCCCCCCCAGAACCGGCGATACACCCCCCAATGTCCACAGTCTGGATCAGCCTCTGTTTGGGAGGTCTGCCTCTGTGCCGCGGTGCCTGAACCTCGACCGACTGCGCCAAGTCCACATGGGCTGGTTTGAGTCGGTCCACTGTGAAAACCTTCTCTCTCCCCCCAATGTCCAGAACGTATGTGGACCCGTTGTTGTTGATCACCCTGAACAGCCCCTCGTACGGCCACTGTAGCGGTGCCCGGTGTCCGCCCCTTCGTACAAACACAAACTTACAGTTCTGCAGGTCTTTGGGTACATGGATTGGGGTCCGTCCGTGCTGTGAAGTTGGTACGGGGGCCAGGTTGCCGAGCCTTTCGCGTAGCCTGTCCAGGACTGCTGCGGGTTCTTCCTCTTGCCCCCTTGGGGCTGGTATGAACTCTCCCGAGATGGCCAGGGGCGCGTTGTACACCAACCCGGCCGACGAGGCATGCAGCTCCTCTTTGGGCGCTGTACAAATTCCAAGCAGGACCCAGGGAAGCTCGTCCACCCAGTTAGGCCCGCTCAGGCGGGCCATGAGAGCCGACTTCAAGTGACGGTGGAAGCGTTCCACCAGTCCATTCGACTGTGGGTGGTAGGCAGTTGTGTGGTGTAGCTGCGTTCCCAAAAGACTGGCCACAGCCGACCACAGGCTGGAGGTGAACTGAGCGCCTCTGTTGGAGGTAATGTGGGCCAGTACCCCAAAGCGTGCTACCCAGGTTGCAATCAGTGCTCGGGCGCAGGAATCGGCAGATGTGTTGGTGAGCGGGACCGCCTCTGGCCACCTCATGAACCGGTCTACCATAGTTAGGAGGTACTGCGCTCCTCGGGACACTGGTAGGGGGCCCACGATATCCACATGAATGTGGTCGAACTTCCGGCGGGTGGGTTCGAACTGCTGCGGTGGGGCTTTAGTGTGCCGCTGCACCTTGGCTGTTTGGCACTGCGCTCACATTCTGGCCCATTCACTGACCTGCTTGCGAAGTCCGTGCCACGTGAACTTGCTGGAGACCAGCCAGACGGTTGTTCTGATAGATGGGTGCGCCAAACCGTGTATGGCGTCGAAAACTTGTCACCTCCAGGCTGCCGGGATGATGGGGCGAGGTTGGCCGGTAGCCACGTCGCACAGGAAGGTCCTATCACCTGGGCCTACGAGAAAGTCCTGCAGCTGCAAACCCGAGACTGCGGTCCTGTAGCTGGGCATCTGGTCGTCTGCCTGCTGCGCCTCCGCCAGTGCTGCATAGTCCACCCCCAGGGACAGGGCCTGGACAGCTGGTCTGGAGAGTGCGTCCGCTACGATGTTGTCCTTTCCCGAGACATGCTGGATGTCTGTCGTGTACTCGGAGATGTAGGACAGATGTCGCTGCTGGTGAGCCGACCAGGGATCGGACACCTTTGTGAATGTGAAGGTCAACGGTTTGTGGTCCGTGAATGCGGTGAATGGCCTGCCTTCTAAGAAGTACCTGAAATGCCGGATTGCCAGATACAGTGCCAACAGCTCCCGGTCGAAAGCACTGTACTTGAGTTCGGTTGGTCGTAGGTGCTTGCTGAAGAACGCCAGGGGTTGCCAGCGCCCCTCGATGAGCTGTTCCAGCACCCCACCGACTGCTGTGTCGGATGCGTCCACCGTGAGGACGGTCGGAACGTCTGTTCTGGGGTGCACCAGCATCGCGGTATCTGCCAAGGCTTCTTTGGCTTTAACGAAAGCGGCTGCGGCCTCCTCGTCCCAAGTAATGTCCTTGCCTTTACCCGACATCAGGGTGTACAAAGGGCGCATCTTACGGGCTGCTGAGGGGAGGAAACGGTGGTAGAAGTTCACCATGCCAACGAACTCCTGCAGGCCTTTGACCGTGTTGGGCCAGGCAAAGTGGCGGATCGCGTCTGCCTTGGCGGGCAGAGGTGTTGCCCCGTCTTTGGTAATCCTGTGGCCCAGGAAATCGATGGTATCGAGACCGAACTGGCATTTGGTCGAAATCACTCAGGCAGGAGTAGAGCTGGCGGAGGTGGGACAGATGCTCCTGACGACAACTGCTGGCTATAAGGATGTCATCCAAATAGATGAACGCAAAGTCCAGGTTGCGTCCCACTGCGTCCATTAGCCGCTGGAACGTCTGTGCGGCATTCTTCAGGCCGAACGGCATTCGGAGGAACTCGAACAGGCCGAATGGGGTGATAAGTGCTGTTTTGGGGATGTCTTCAGGGTGCACCGGGATTTGATGGTATCCCCAGATGAGGTCTACTTTGGAAAAGATTCTTGCCCTGTCCAGGTTTGCTGCAAAGTCCTGTATGTGCGGCACGGGGTAGCGGTCTGGAGTGGTAGCCTCGTTCAGTCTGCGGTAGTCGCCGCATGGTCTCCAACCCCCGGCTGCTTTGGGCACCATGTGCAAGGGGGAGGCCCATGGGCTGTCGGACCTCTGTACTATCCCCAATTCCTCCATCCTCTTGAACTCCTCCTTCGCCAGGTGGAGCTTTTCTGGGGGGAGCCTTCGTGCGCGGGTGTGGAGGGGTGGTCCCTGGGTTGGAATGTGGTGCTGTACCCCATGTCTGGGCATGGCTGCCATGAACTGCGGTGCCAGAATCAATGGAAATTCTGCCAGGATTCTGGTGAATTCGTTGTCCGACAGCGTGATGGAGTCCAGGTGTGGGGCCAGCAACTTGGCTTCACCCAGGGAGAACGTCTGGAAAGTCTCGGCATGTACCAGTCTTTTCCCTTGCAAGTCAACCAGCAGGCTGTGAGCTCGCAAGAAGTCCACCCCCAGGAGTGGTTGGGCCACCGTGGCCAGTGTGAAGTCCCACGTGAACCCGCTGGCGCCGAACTGCAGCTACACTGTGTGGGTGCCGTAGGTCCATATTGTGCTGCCGTTTGCGGCCCTCAGGGTGGGTCCTGGCTTCCTGTTGTGGGTGTCGTACCCCGTCAGGGGCAAGACGCTGATCTCCGCTCCGGTGTCGACCAAGAAGCGACGTCCCGACTGTTGTCCCAGACGTACAAGAGGCTATTCTGGTGGCCAGCCGCCATAGTCATTAGCAGCAGCTGGCCCTGGCCCTTGCAGGGCGGGCGACAACGGCGGGCTCTTGTGCCCCACCGCTGGTGGTAGAAACACCACTGTTCACTGGCCTCCTCACTCCTGCCTCTGTGTTGTGTGCGCCCCCCTGCTGGGCCTGGTCTGGTCCGCTGTTGGGTGCGTGACCTGGTAATCTGACCGACGGACGCCATGCTCTCCCTTTTGGCTTTCCACAGCACGTCTGCCCGGGTCGCCACCTTCTGGGGGTCGCTGAAATCTGCGTCGACCAGCAGCAGTATGTCCTCAGGCAGTCGCTCTAGGAACGCTTGCTCGAACATGAGGCAGGGCTTGTGTCCGTCAGCCAGGGACAGCATCTCGTTCAGCAATGCTGACGGCAGTCTGTCTCCCAAACCGTCCAGGTGAAGCAGGCGGGCACCTTGCTCATGCCGTGAGAGGTCAAAGGTCTCAATGAGCAGTGCTTTGAATGCTTCATATTTGCCTTCTTCCGGGGGCGACTGTATGAAATCCGCAACCTGGGCGGCTGTCTGCTGGTCAAGGGCGCTCACCACATGGTAGTAACGTGTGGAATCAGAGGATATCCGCCGAATCTGGAACTGGACTTCTGTTTGGCTAAACCACACGCGTGGTCGCAGCATCCAGAAAGTCGGCAGTTTTAGCAAAACTGCGTGAATAGATGAAGAGTCGGTCATCTTTGGTCCAAATCCCGTTTGGACCGTCGGGGTCACCAATGTAGCAATGTGCTACACACAGCGCTGAAATAACATGCAGTCGGTAAGTTGTTTCGAGACTAGTTTATTCAAACTTCGCGGCGATGGCATTTAATCCCTAGCGCCCGCCCTCTCCGGACGGAAATGATGTCAGAGGTACATTACCAGAGTCTCCCCCACGCGCTGGCTATTTGTGAGCCGGTTCGCCTGTGCAGAAAGTGGGTCGCCACAGTCTCACTTATCTTCTGATCAGTGCGTAATCCCACAATCAATAGATCAGAACAAAGCTCTGCATCCCTACCACAAGTCCATTTATGGTTGTGGACAGTTTACAAGCCGACTACTCTGAAGTCATAATTTCGTCCATCATAGAAGATGAAGACCTCAACACCATTAGTCACTTTGAGACTGGATACGGTGTTTCCGAAGATGACTGGTCAGGCCAATTGGGGCATGGAATGTCCTAGCACATGTTGGGCAGATATGTGTAGGCACTGCAGTTGTTGCGCTGGTGGCTCTGGACTTGCGCAGCTTGCGCTTATGTTGTGCTTCAGCAATTCGCCTTGCTGTGTAAGCTTGATAGCCCTTGTGGATGGGGCCACGCCAGGTAGGGCGTTTTTAAGCCATCCTTTCCTAGGAGGTCGTATGTCAAGCAACTTCAGGGAGGCCTTTAGTGTGTATTTGTAACGTTTCTTCTATCCTCCATGCGAGCGTCTTCCAACAGAGAGTTCCCCAAAAAACAGCTGCTTGGGTATGTGCTCGTCTGGGATACGGATGACATGACCTGCCCACCAGGTCTGTGCTCTCATCAGCAGTGTGTGGACTGATGGTAGACTTGCTCTAGAGAGAACTTCAGTGTCTGGTACTTTGTCTTGCCATCTGATGCCTAATATTCTGCGAAGACAAGACGTGGAAATGGTTGGGCTGTCTTGCATGCCTTCGATACACAGTCCACATTTCACAGGCATACGGGAGAGTAGTGAGTGCCACGGCTCTGTAGACCTTCAGTTCGACACTGTCTGCTGACAAGCCCTGTGGAGGATCATGCCCTGCCAAATTCAGTCAGATGGTACACCAGTTCTATGATGGCATGATGGCCAGAGTGCTGGACAGCGGAGAATCCTCTAAGGCGTTCCAGTCACCAGTGGCATCAAACAGGGTTGTGTGCTCGCACCCACACTGTTCAGCATGATGTTTACTGCCATGCTGAATAATGCCTTCCAGGGCAATGATGCTGGAATCAGCCTCAAGTACAGAGTGGATGGGAAGCTCTTCAACCTGAGGAGACTTCAAGCTATTACCGAAGTGAAGGAGACTGTTCTGAGAGGCTTCCTCTTTGCCGATGACTGCGCCCTGTATGCTGGTTCAGAGCCAGAGATGCAAGTCAATTTGGACAAATTCTCCACGGCTTGTGACAACTTTGGACTCAACATCAACATCAAAAAGACTGAAGTCATGCACCAGCCTGCTCCTCATGCACTGTACACAGAAACCCAAAATCACAATCAAAGGACAGAAACAACAGGTAGTGGACTAGTTTACATACCTTGGCAGCACCCTCTCCCAAGCAGTGACTATTGAAACAGAAGTTAACTGCAGAAGAGCAAAGGCAAGTTCTGCTTTCGCTAGACTGCACTCCACTGTATGGAAACATTGAGGAATGAGCCCAGCAACAAACTCTAAAGAACATTTGCAACAATGGCATCTAAATGTGAAGGTGAGGTTGAAGTAACTGCTATCACATTCAGTCAGATATGCCAATTGGATGATTTGTCGGCAATGAATAGAGTTATTAAGGGGTACTAATACCATTACACATCAATTATCTGCTCATATGTCATACCTGTTTGGGATTCAATACAATTACTCATCAGTTACCTGCTCATGCAGTATGGTCTTTGGGGTTCAATTCTTACACTATCTGTAAGGACTTGTGTTGTCCCTGTGACTATGTGGGTTTCCTCTGGATGCTCTAGTTTCATCCCACCTTTCAAAGACAGAGGTTACGGCTAG
Source organism: Hemitrygon akajei (assembly GCF_048418815.1). Classification (NCBI taxonomy): domain Eukaryota; kingdom Metazoa; phylum Chordata; class Chondrichthyes; order Myliobatiformes; family Dasyatidae; genus Hemitrygon; species Hemitrygon akajei. The sequence continues at coordinate 12,645,164 of NC_133131.1, forward strand.
TGAGTTGTGGGCATACTATGTTGGCGCTGGAAGCATAGCAACTCTTGTGGGCTGCCCAGCACAATTCTTGCTGATTTAATTTGATGCAAGCTACAAATTTCACTGTATCTTTCCTTGTACATGTGACAAATTAAGTTAATCTTTAATAGTGAGATTAATTCTGTGTAACTCTCACAAAGATGAATCAGCTCCAGCGTAATTCTCAGCCTTGGTTTCAATCTATGTAGGTCAGGAATCCCAAGGGTGATCAGTGAAGAGGTTTAGGTGAGAATTCAGATGTTCAGTGCAGTTTTAAATGATGTAAGTAAAAACAGTAGATGGGGCAGTATCTGCAAAGAAATAAACCATTCACATTTTGGGTCCATCTTGCAGCAGCTCAATCATGCATACAGCATTTGACTTTCATGTGTCAGCTGGATCAGGCTCAGCTGAGAATCTGATGATCATAACAAACCATTTTCTCCCAGCCACCACCAAAACAGGCAAATGAGCAGACCATTTGCCCCTCTGACTTGCTCCTCTGAATTAACCATCTAACCTGGATTCCAGGGTGAGCAGATGTTTTAATCTAATATGAATGTTCAACGTAAAAGTGCCTCTTAAATTTCCATCATTCATGATTGTTTGTTGTCATTCTTCAAATTTCAAAGTAAACTTATTATCAAAGCACATGTATGCCACCATATACAATCCTGAGATACATTTTCTTGCAGGCATACTTAATAAAATCATTAGTCATAATAGAATCAATGAAAGGCTGCACCAGCAGAGTGGACAACTAATATGCAAACGATGACAAACTGTGCAAATACAGACAGAAAGAAAAAAAAGAGTAGTAATAATAATAAATAAATAAGCAATAAATAGAAAACATAAAATGAAGAGTCCTTGAAAGTGAGTCCATAGGTTGTGGGAACAGTTCAGTGATGGGTGCAAGTGACATTATTCCCCTTTAGTTCAGGAACTTGATGGTTGAGGGGTAATGAGTGTCCCTGAACCTGGTGGTGTGAGTCCTGAGGCTCCTGTATCACCTTCCTGATTGCAACACTGAGAAGAGAGCATGATGTGGCGGGGGTCCGTGATGATGGATGCTGCTTTCCTGTGATAAGGCTCCGTGTAGATGTGCTCAGTGGTGGGGAGGGCTTTACCCACAATGGACCTGTGCCATATCCACTACTTTTTGTAGGATTTTCCATTCAAGGGCATTGATGTTTCTATATGAGGCTGTGATACAGCCAGTCAGTGTACCCTCCACCATACATCTTTAGAAGTTTGTTGAAGCTTTAGATGTTATGCTGAATGTTTGCAACCTGCTAAAGAAGTGGAAGTGCTGCTGTACTTCCTTGATAATTGCTCTTGTGTGCTGGGCCCAGGACAGATCCTCTGAAATGATAATACCATTTGCCAGTACACTAGTGTAAAGGAGAATGAAAATATTACTCTGGATCTGATGCAACCTTAAAATTAAGCATAAAGAACACAATACAAACAATAAAACATGTTAAATATAAATATAAAAACAATCATTATAAAATACTGTACAAGTAGCAGTTTAAATGTGTACATAAAGTGTTCCTAGTTGCAGGAGTATCTGAACATAAGATGATTCTGACAGGAAATGAGAGAGTGACAAAGTGACTCTGAGCAAGAGGAACTCTTCGAGGTAGCAGCAGGGCATATGAAAACACAGTGGGACGATGACTGTGTCAGTGTAGATACAAGTTATGAAGTGTAAGTGTTAAGTGGCAGTGCCTAGGGGGAATGAAGGGCACTGGGTTTCCTGCCCTTGAATTTATTGGCCATTCATCTGGGTAAATTATCTAATATTCCAGTTCAGTATGTCTAAGTGCATATAAAGAATGCTTCCTTATTAAGGTATATTAGAAATTGTTATATTGTATTTTGCCATCTTTTAGCTTACTATGGAACAGTGAGAAGAAGGTTGTTATTAACTCAAAGCTTTATTACAGGTCAATTGAGATGGTACATGGTTTGTTTGGGACCTTGTGTGTTGTACAGAATTGACCTTTGAGTGATACTGCAGTAGTGCTTTCTAAGTGCTTAACATTTTCTTGATGCCAGTACTCCGTTTTGAGCAGTAATGAGCCAGGGATTCTCAAAAATTAGCAAGAATATTACATTTCTTTACAAGGAAACAAAATTAATTTGGTGTTTTCGGTATCTACCTGCAAATCTCTTACCACAAAGGAGCTCAGAGTAGAGTGTTTCTTGTGAATAGTGGCACAAACATCTAAATGACCTGAAGGTGGTTAGCCTGGTGATAGTGCTATGAAACTGTAGTGTGAGGATGATTGACCTCCAACAACAAGTCTTTGTGTGAATTATGATTTCAACCATTGGAGTCTTTTACCTTTGTTCTCCATAACTTTTGGTTTTATCAAGGTTCTTTGTGCCACATGGTCAAATGCTGCTCTCCGGTTAGAGTCAGAACTCATTTCTAGAATACTGACTTTTGGATTGTCAATAACTTTTGAATTGCTGTCAAATAAATTGATTTATGGAGCCCTTCAGCCTTCGATATGATGGTGTTTTAGGTGCACTTTTAAGTACGGTAGTATCTAAGTACCGTAATTGTCAAAGTGCTGCCTCTATTTACCTCTTCAGATCTAGATTTCAACCATACTCTATGCAAGTGGGGGAAAAAAGTCTTCAATTCTGCTCTAATTCCTAGCCCTTAAACCTCTGCCCTCTAGCTATGGACGCCTCTTCTAAGGGGAGTTTCAGTTCAAACGATATGTACAGGGAGGTGATGTGTGCCTGGAATGTGTTGCCAGGGGTGGGAGTGGAGGCAAAAACGAAAAAGGCATTTAGTGGATATTTGGCACATGACTGTGCAGAGAATGAAGGGTTATGAACAATGTGTAGGCAGAAAAGGTTAGTTTAGTTGGGCATTTGATTATTAATTTAATTAGTCTGGCATATCATTGTGAGTTGGAGGGCCTGTTCCTATGCTGTACTATTTTCTAAGTTGTCTGCCTCAATAGTGAGTATTACAGTTCACACTGGATAATGGTTGGAAGTAGAAGCATTGTATAACTTACCCCTATTCAGGAAAGTGACACCTGCTGCATTCTGTGAATTACCTTATATAAATTGATTTTTAGGGCCTTTCAGCTTTCAATATCATACTTTAATTAGGTTGTACTTCAATACTAATGGACAAGATGAGAGAAGGGAAAAGTTCAAACTATATGTACAGGGCAATTTTATTTTGGGTATCTGGAATGTGCGAATTGACTATACAAGACTGGAACCTGCTGACTTTGAATGTTTTAACAGTACAGGTCCAATCTCCCCTGTTGTACATTGGTAAATGCTAGAATAAATGGTTTGCTGAAAAATTAAATCCTTCAATAATGTTATTTGGAGACTTATTAAGCTTTTCTGAGAATTGAATGTTGTAATAACATCCAGTGACAAGTGCATATTACTATAGTTAATTAATACCCTTTCATGTTCTAAGTGATGCACTATTACTGTGGTAGGTTGACAAACTGAATTTGGCAATTGATGCTATTTCGCAGCGTATTTATGCTGTAAGCTATTTTCTTTTGCCTCCCCTCTTCACGAACGAATGAGGTCATTCACAAAATATCCAAAAGTATAAGTTCTCAATCCCTGACATAAACCATGTCATTGGTATTCATTTACAAAACCAAGCCCTGCAAGTCTTTTTGAGTCCAGCTATAGAGTGGCAAGATACAATTCCCTTAAATTTTTTGGCTTCTTTCCCCTTCCTTTCCAGTCCTATTGGAGGGTCTTGGGCTGAAATGTCGACTCTTTATTTCTTTCCAAAGATGTTACACACTTTAACATTCAAAGTCAAACTATCATATGGGTTATTGCCACTGCTTATTTCATCTATTCAATCTTTGGAGAAGATGGCACTCTTTCAGTGGAAAATTCTGTTTCAAAAGATTCAATTGTACATTGGATTATTACATCAGATGAGGGATAAATAAACCATCTAGTGTCAATAATGAATGATGGTCAAGCATTGACCGAATATCAGAGTAATCATTTTAAAGCCAGGCTTGAAGGGATCATGTTGACGGGTTTTATTTTAAGCTGCCACATATGTAAAGCATGAGTGTAAAAGCTGGGAAAAAAAACGCCTCTGGTTTCTCCCGATTTAGTTTCATTTGTCGTGTGTCATGGGGATTGGCTGCAGATCCCAAACTCTGTCTGAGCCTCTTAGACCAAGGTCATCATCCTCGTGTAAATATAATCTTTTAATTATTTGCTTTTGTGTTGTTTTCCAGCCATTGTAAATAAGTTTAAATCTCGATCAGTTGCGCAGCATTGCTAGGTTTAATACACACTTGTGCAGTATTTATATTTAGCATTAACATTTGTGGAAATCAAACCTTCAGGGTTTTATTTTGTCTTCAATCTTATTTCCCAAAGATTTCCTTAAACAATTGACTCAAGCTAATGATCCTTTGGCATCTCTTGCAAGGAGGGGCATTGCTGAAAGAATGGATTTATTCTTCACTTGATGGAACAGACCACCAACAATAGGTTTATTTAATAATTGTTGGGAGTCACCACAAAATGCATGTTTTTGTTTGAGTTCCATGTGATGACAGTAGATCCTGGTTACTATTCAGCAATCCTATTGAAGTTTTCTCTCCCCCTTTTCAACACAGGTTCAGAGGCCTTGATGATGAGATAATCTTCGATTTTGATAATTTATTTTGAAAAAATATTATTCATTGTCTCCATATATGTAAACTAAACAACAATACATCTTCATAGTAACCATAGTTCCTCACGACACTTGGTGGGTCATTTAATGCTGGGTATGGTTTTCAATATTCCACTGTAGAAACTGAGATTTAGGTAAGTAATGAAATGGACATGTATAATTGACCAAATAGCTCAGAATTCTTTAAATTGAAGTCTGTCATTTGGCTAGGTAGTTAACAAATAAAGGACCTGTGTAATTGATAGAGACAATTGTAAATACTGTATATTCTGTATGTATATTTAAAAGAATGGTGACAGAAACTGATGCAAAATACTAATTCAGTTCATCCGCCAATTCCTTGACCTCCATTACTACCTTCCAGCATCATTTTCCCGTGGTCCAATGTTTACTCTCTCCTCTCTTTTACATTTTAGATATCTGGAGAAACTTTAATATTATTAGCTAGCTTACCTTCACATTCTATCTTTTGTTTCTGTATTACTTTTTAGTTACCTTCTGTTTGTTTTTAAAAGCTTCCCAATCATCTAACTTCAAACTAATCTTTTTTCTCTATTATAGCCCTCTCTTTTACTTTTATATTGGTTTTGTCTTTTGTCACAGGTAGACCTGTGGCCTACCTGTGGCCATCAAACTTTACAACTCCTCCCTTGGAGTGTCAGACACCCTGAGGCATTAGGCTGGTCCTGGACTTGTTTCCACTTGGCATGATTAACTTATTATTTAATTATTTATGGTTTTATATTGCTATATTTCTTCACTATTCTTGGTTGGTGCGGCTGTAACAAAACCCAATTTCCCTTGGGATCAATAAAGTATGTCTGTCTGTTCTCGTGTCAACTGCAGTTGTGTCATCCTGCCTTTAGAATACGTCTTTGGGATGCATCTATCCTGCGCCTCCCAAATTGTTTCCAGTAATTCCAGCCATTGCTGCTTTGCCACCATCCGTGATAGTAGAAACATAGAAAACCTACAGCACAATACAGGCCCTTTGGCACACAAAGCTGTGCCGAACATGTACTTTCTTTAGAAATTACCTAGAGTTACCCATAGCCCTCTATTTTTCTAAGCTCCACGTATCTACCCAGGAGTCTCTTAAAAAACCCTATCGTATCTGCCTCCACCACCATTGCTGGCAGCCCATTCGACGCACTCACCACTCTCTGCGTAAAAATCTTACCCCTGACATCTTAAAACCCTTCCAAGCATCTTAAAACTGTTCCCTGTCAGCCATTTCAGCCCTGGGAAAAAGCCTTTGACTATCCACATGATCAATGCCTCTCATCATCTTATACACCTCTATCAAATCACCTCTCATCCTCCGTCGCTCCAAGGAGAAAAGGCCGAGTTCACTCAACCTATTCTCATAAGGCATGCTCCCCAACCCAGGCAACCCAAGATGAAGGGGATTAGATGGTGTGGAGTTTGTTAGGTGTGTTCAGGAAGGTTTCCTGACACAATAAGAGGATAAGCCTATAAGAGGAGAGGCTGCACTTGATTGGTATTGGAAATGAACCTAGTCAGGTGTCAGATCTCTCAGTAGGAGAGCATTTTGGAGATAGTGATCACAATAAGAACAGACAAGTTAGGAATGTGTTTAATTGTAGTAAGGGGAAATATGAAGCTATCAGGCAGGAACTTGGAAGCATAATTTGGGAACAGGTGTTCTCAGGGAAATGTACAGAAGAAATGTGGCAAATGTTCAGGGGATACTTGTGTGGAGTTTTGCATAGTTTTATTCCAATGAGGCAGGGAAAGGATGGTAGGGTACAGGAACTGTGGTGTACAAAGGCTGTTGTAAATATGGCGACTGTGGTGGAGGCAGATACGATAGGGTCTTTTAAGAGTCTTCTGGCCAGGTACATGGGGCTCAGAAAAATAGAGGGCTATGGGTAACCCTAGGTAATTTCTAAGGTAAGAACATGTTCGGCATAGCTTTGTGGGCCGAAGGGCCTATATTGTGTGTAGGTTTTCTAAGTTTCTGTGATCTTCCCGTGACTGTGTGGGTTTCATCTGGGTGCTCCTGTTTCCTCCTACATTCCAACGATGTATGAGTTAGGGTAGAGGAGGCCATGGAACAAGTGCTACACTTGCCCTTACACTTCCTTCCTCACCACCGTTCAGGGCCCCAGATAAGGCGACACTTCACCTGTGAGTCGGCTGGTGTGGTATACTGCGTCCAGTGCTCCCGGTCTGGCCTTTTATATATTGGTGAGACCCGACGCAGACTGGGAGACCATTTTGCTGAACACCTACGCTCTGTCCGCCAGAGAAAGCAGTATCTCCCAGTGGCCATACATTTTAATTCCACATCCCACTCCCATTCTGATATGTCTATTCATGGCCTCCTCTACTGTCAAGATGAAGCCACGCTCAGATTGGAGGAACAACACCTTATATACTGGCTGGGTAGCCTCCAACCTGATGGCATGAACATTGACTTCTGTAACTTCCGTTAATGCCCCTCCTCCCCTTCTTACCCCATCCCTGATATATTTAGCATTTCCCCCCCTCCTTTTAACTCTCTCTTTCTGCCCATCACTCTGCCTGTTCTCCATCTCCCTCTGGTGCTCCCCTCCCCCTCTCTTTCTCCCTAGGCCTCTCGTCCCATGATCCTTTCCCTTCTCTATCTCTGTATCCCTTTTGCCAATCACCTTTCCGGCTCTCAGCTTCACCCACCCCCTCCGGTCTTCTCCTATCATTTTGCATTTTGCCCTCCCCCTCCTACTTTTAAATCTCTTACTATCTTTCCTTTCAGTTAGTCCTGACGAAGGGTCTCGGCCCAAAACATGGACAGCGCTTCTTCCTATAGATGCTGCCTGGCCTGCTGCGTTCCACCAGCATTTTGTGTGTGTGTTGCTTAAATGTTCCATTAGTTTATTTTGATCAGAAACTGGAAAGCTATTCAGGAGAGACAGAGAAAATACATTGAGCAATTTAAGCACTGCAAAAATAAATTTATGTAGATGAATCATTGAAGTTTAAAAAAATAATTTTATTTAAAATTATTTTAAAAAAAGTAATTTGACATTCTGTACTTTTAAGTTTGGTGACAAAGGCATTGTCACATTTACAGCTCATCATAGGATCATACAGCACAGAAAAGAGCTCTCTCATCCCATCTCTTCCATGCTGATATAATGCATGTCTAAGTACAGTCGGCCGTCTGTATCCGCAGATTGAAAATATTTGAAAAAAAATTCCAGAAAGTTTCAAAAAGCAAAACTTGAATTTGCCGAGCGCTACATTGAATCCACGCGAATGAGGTAATGTGTAGGCATACCCTGCAGTAGTCTCCCACCATTTCCCAGATCCTCAGTCTCTCTCCAGCACTCGTTGTTTGAGCATTGTTCGCCTCGCGTCCTGTTCGCTCGCTACTTGTGTTGTGAGCGAGAGGAAGGAGTTTAAGGCTAGTATGGGATGGCTGGCTGGCTGGCTATGTAAAGTGCTACTGCCTCAAGAACTTAAAGATCATGGGAGAATCAGCATCAGCATTCCCAGAAGAGCTACGATGGTTGCATTTGTACTGAACATGTACAGACTTTTTTTTCTTGTCATTATTCGCTAAACAATATATTTACATAGCATTTACATTGTATTAGATATTATAAGTAATTTAGAGATGATTTAAAGTATATGGGAGGATGTGTGTAGGTTATATGCAAATACTATGCCGTTTTATATAAGAGACTTGAGCATCCGCGGATATTGGTATCTGCGGGGGGTCCTGGAACCAATCCCCCCTGGATACCGAGTAATCCATTTTCTTGCATTAGGCCCATATCCCTCTATGCCTTTCTTTTCTAAGTACCTAACAAAATGTCTTTTAATTGTTATAATTCCATTTGTCTTTACCACCTCCTCAGGAAGCTTTATTCCAGATAACTATCATCTTCTGTACAAATTATTTACCCTGCTGATCTCCTTTAAATGTTTCCTCACTCATCTTAACCATTCTCCTCTACTATGATCTAGGGAAAAAGCTATTTCCCCAACAACATAGCCCTAATTAGCATAATTGCACATCATTCTGCTTTATGTTCAAAGTTCAAATTAAATTTATTATCAAAGTTCATATATGTTCCATATTCAAATGTCCCTGAGGTTCAGTTTCTTGCGGGCATTCACAGTAAATACAAGAAGCATAATAGAATCTGTGAAAAACTGCTCCTAAAAGGACAGACAACAACCAATGTGCAACAAACTGTAAAATGGAAAAACTAAGTAATAATAAATAAGTAATAAATATTGAGAAAATGAGTTACAGAGTCCTTGAAAGAGAGTGCATAGGTTGTGGGAATGGTTCAGTGTGGGGCATGTGAAGTCATCCCTTCCTGTTGAAGAGCCTGATAATTATAGGGTAATTAATAATCCTGAACCTGGTCATGTGGGTTCTGAGGCTTCTGTACCACCTTCCTGATGGCAGTAGCAAGAAGAGAGCGTGACCTGGATGGTGTGGGTCCTTGATAATGAATGCTGCTGTCCTGCGACTGCATTCACTGTAGATGTGCTCATGGATGGGGAGCGCTTTGCCCGTTATGGATAGGGCTGTGCCCACTACTTTTTGTAGGCTTTTCCTTTCAAGGGCGTTGCTATTTCAGTACAAGGCTGTGATGCAACCAATCAGTATACTTTCTACCACACAGTGATAGAAGTTTGTCAAGGTTTTAGATGACATACTGAATCTTTGCAAACTTCTAACAAAGTGGAGGCGCTGCCACCTTTGCAATTGGATCCTTGAGTTCCTGACCAACAGACCACAGTCAGTTGGAATAGGCAGCAACACCTCTGCCATGATTATTCTCAGAGTTGGGACCCACGAGGCTTTGACTTCAGTCCCCTTCTCTACTCCCAACATACTCAAAATTGCATGGCCAGATTGTGCTCTAATTCCATCTACAAGTTTGCATATGACACCACCATAGTGTGCTGAATCTCAAATAAAGATAAGTCAGAAATTAGGAAGATAACAGGGAGCCTCTTGACTTGGTGTCATAACAACATCTTTCCCTCAATATCTGCAAAACAAAAGAGTTGGCCGTTGACTTCAGGCAGGAGGGGGTACAAACACTTTTGATTTGTAACAACGAGTGGTGGTTTTAGTCACTATTCTTGTGATCACAAGACTCAATTGGACATTGTTAATGTGGAATGCTGCAAGTCCAGTAACCTGGCTTATTGGTGAATGGTGCGTATGGACAGTGGAAGAGCTGCAGGACCTTAGTCATAGCAAGGACTAGGCCTCAAGCCGCACTTGCCTGTTTGCAGCCATGCAGAAGTGGGGTGTCAGAATTTGGACAGGTCCATATCCACTACTTTTTGTAGGATTTTCCTTTCCAGGTCATTGATGTTTCCATACCAGGCTGTGATTCAGCCAGTTAATATCCTCTCCACCACTCATCTATCTACATAGAAATTAGTCAGAGTTATAGATGTTGTGATAAATCTTCGCAAACTCTTCAGGAAGTAGAGGCTCTGCAGTGCTTTATTCATAGTTGCACTTATGTGCTGAGCCCAGGTGAGGTCCTCTGAAATGATAACATGGAGGAATTTAATTTTAAAAGTGTTGTGTTCTACTGTTGCAACATTCATAGAATCAGGGATTTAGACTTTTTTTCTGTGTGACTGTATTTTACTGATATTTTATATGTGCAATATGTGCCTTGTGCTGTGTATGACTGTTAGTACTGTGTTTTGCACCTTGCTGGCAGAGTAACACTGTTTCACTTGGCTGTATACGTGGGTATTCATGCATGGTTGAATGACAATTAAACTCGAACTTCAGAGGTGCTGAGGTCAAGAGGATTGAAGGCTTCAAGTTCCTTGGAGTGAACATCACCAATAGCCCTTCTGGTCAACCATGTAGATGCCGTGGCCAAAATGCTCTCTAGTGCTTCTGGTTTCTCAGGAGGCTAAAGGAATTCGACATGTTCCCTTTGATCTTCATCAGTTTTTGCTGATTAACCATAGAAAGCATCCTATCTGAATGCATCACAGCTTGATATGTCAACTGCTCTGCCTGTGACCTCAAGAAGTGCAGAAAGTTATAAATACTGCTCAGCAGCACATCACTGACATTATCCTCCCCTCCATGAACTCAGCCTACACTTCTTGCCGTCTTGGTAAAGAGGCCAAGATGATTCAAATATCCTTACCACTCTGGACATTCTCACTTTTCCCTGCTCCTATCGGACAGAAGATACAAAAGCCTGAAATCACTACAAGTATTTAAAAATCCAACTTTGGTGTGGAAAATTTACATTTGTAGATAGCTGAGAGAGATAGTGTTGATAAAATAATCAAAGAGCTCATGGAATATTATGTAACTGTAGATTTTTGGAGCTATTGATTGGTGCATGTAGTCAGTGTACCATATACAATACCGTGTAATAGTCTTAGCTGCATATATACACAGTAGCTAGTGTTCCTAAGACTTTTGCACAATACTGTAGTAATTTTATGTATTTCACTGTACTGCTGCCACAAAAACATATTTCATGACGTATTTGAGTAATGATAAGTATTATTCTGACATGGGTCTCTATTATGGACTGAGAGTGGGAAGGAGTCATGGAACGGGGAAGGGAGAGGGGAGAGAATGAGATGCACCAGAAAGACATTCTGTAATGATCAATAAACAAATTGTTTGGAATCAAATGACCTTGCCTGGTGTGTCAGGGCTAGATGTGCCTGTACCCTAATGCGCCACCCTGCTTTCCTGGCACTCCTTCTCTGCTACCTGTCCCACACCCCTCCCACAGTGCTCCACCTTGCCGTTTCTAATATCCTTTGCTCCTGCCAGCTGTCCACTCTAAGTTGACAAATACAGGTACCCTAGCCATTTATATATGTGCCTAAAACTTTTGCACAGTACTGTTTAGTTTGCATTGTTATTAAAATGTGACCAATTTTTTTGTGGTTATCATGCACATGATTGGCATAAAAATTCTACAAAATGGCCAGGGAATCTTGAACTTAATGCCATTCAACCTTCAGTTTTGCTGGTCCTTTTCTCAGCATAGTACCTTGTGTTATTGATAAGTTGGCCTGAGTAGTTTACATATACCTTGTAAATTTCATATAATAGGACAAAAGTAAATATGAAATAGATTGAAGGTCTGAATTCTGTACAGTTCAGCTTTAGTTTTCCTTGATGTCCACCTATTTGGATGAAACAAAGGACAGAATGACAGTATATTTAAAAAAAATAAAGTTGGTTTTACTATTATATGCAGCTTAAATCAATTTATTGAGTTATTTTGAAGGGGAATTGTTAGGTTTATTTTTGTCTTGCATGCCTAAGTTTTGTTCTAAAGACTGCATGCTGCAGTTGCAAACTCAGATGATATCTTGCATGAGGGATCCCTGACCAATGTAAAATGATACACTAATGTAAAATGTTTTGGAATGTGCATCCTTTAGAGCTTTATATTGCAATCATCCAACACAGATTGTGTCATCTATGCCAATCACCCAGTAATCAAAACTGAATTAATTGATCTAAGCTAAACCATCTGAACTAACCCTATTTACAATTATTTAGTCTGTAGCATACTGTGCCTTGGAAAGCATTTTGCATTTTATCATGAAATATTATACTCCCAAGGCCTATGGCATGTATGTGAAATAGCTATCACTTCCATTTTTCTAGTGTAAGCCTGAAATTCTGCTTCTCTCTGTGTTTCACTAACTGAAAGCAGGATATGCAGATGCCAGGGAATGTTGAGAATTTATAGAATTTAATTTTTAAAATGTCATTGGTGGCTAATGCCAGTTTCATAAAACATGGATTTGAAGCAGAACAGCACTCAGCCTCAAGTAGTCTTCTCAATCTGGTTTCTTTTTTAAAGGCTTCCACACAATTCTCAAACTATTTTACTCAGACTGGAAGCCTTTATGTATTTAAAAAAAATGTGCTGCATTATCTGGGCTGCTGAGACATGTGAGGTGAGGTCATTCAAGTTTTGCCTCCTGATTGTTCCCTTCATCTGGTGTTAAGGGCTGCATTACTGGAAATGAAATGACTGGCATTACACTGGGACGGAACATGGAATTTACTTCCTGCATTCTTAAACATCAGTACCAAACTTCGATTGAAGTGAATTCCCATAAATTGGTGACTTAGTGATGCAGCTTTATGTAGGGTGATAATTTTGGGGCAGTCTGCTGCTTTCTTTATTCCTCTTTGTGGTCACTTTTCTTATCTGGGTATAACTGAGCTGAATAACTCAAAGGGAAAACCTTCTTGCTGATTTTGTTTTGGAAAAGAACTCATATGAAATTCCTAGTAAAATGTAGCTGAGTTTCTATAAGAATGAATGCCTTTGTAATGTTCCGAGTTCAACTCTGAAATTTATATTTTGTTCTGCTCCAGGAGATTCCAGATAACCTAACACTAGATATCTTGCTGAGTATGTCGGATACTAAAGTCTGTGAAGCCATGAAGAGATATGGAGCTAACCCTGAGGAGTGTTGCCGATTGAATGCTGCCCTCTCGTGTTTAAGAAGTATAAATGATTCTGGTAATTATTCCTGTATAGCTCGTAAATGATTTGTGACAGATTGATTACAAGAGAAGCATGAAATCTTGAGTGAGTCTCCTAAATTGTTATGAGGTTTTAAAACAACTTCCATTTTTCTTTCTCTAGAATGAATGATGCTTGTTTTAATTATCTTGTGTGGGCTTTGTGATATAATGTACTGTAGTTTCTTCCCTGTAGTAAATATTTGTTTCAGTGCTTTATTCCGAAGAAACTTTACAGGAATGTGTCACGTGTCATTCAGTTTTGCGACTTTTCATTTTGATGTGGCTTGTTATCTGAATCCTTTAGTTGTTGTTTTTCATAGGGTGGAGTGGCATAATAAAACCAGCTTGGCTGGCTAATAAAAAACATAAGTTCCCATGTAGTCTGGAAACCCCTTCTTTCCAGGATGGGAGGTATTGTTTTGCTAAGTCTCCAATCAGGAAATGAGTGGAATGGACAATTGAACGAGTCTGCCACTGTCTGTATTCCAGTAGTCAATGCCATTCATATTGAAATTTATTCTTCATATTCCCTCTTGTCTTACTGTTCATTAACAGTTTTGTAACTTGTTTACAGTACTTAGTGTATCTTTCAAATTTGAAATAAATCCAAGGTTTATAATTTTTACAAAATCTAACAGTTTAATTTAAGATGGGTGGATGTTATGTACATTAGCTTCAAAATGTATTACTTACGATATAAAGTCTGGTAAAAGACAAAACTGCAGACACTAGCATATATTTTATCACATTATACAATATGAACATTATTTATGATTTTATGATGGGATATAAAATTGACATTTTATTATTCTAACCATGAATTAACCACCTTAACATGGTACCAGAATTGTTTAAATAGTACCGGTAGTTATTTCTTCCTAAATCTTAAGGCCTTTAAAGTGGGGTTGTGTATTCATTTTCACAACATTCTATTGTTAGGCATTTTAATGCTGAAAGTAAAAAGTCACTTATCAGTTTATTGCACATTGTAGATGGGGAGGAGTAACCAAGATAAATTTGCATAAAGATTGAAGCAGAAATCACTGAAGAACAACAGGGATTCTGGATTAAGCCCATAAAACATAAGAGCAGAATTAGGACATTCAGCCCATCGAGTGTGCTAAGCCATTTCATCATGGCTGATTTATTATCCCTCTCAATCTCATTCTCCTGCCTTCTACCTGTAAACTTTGACTCCTTGATTAATCAAGAACCAATCAGTCTCTGCTTTAAATATACCCAAATGACTTGATCTGTATGGCTGTTTGAGGTAATTAATTCCACAGATTCATAACCCTCTGGGTAAAGAACTTTTTTCCTCCTCTCTGTCCTAAATGGACATCTCTCAATTCTGAGGCTGTGCCTTCTGGTCATAGACTCCTCTACTATAGGAAACATCCATTCTATCTAGGCCTTTCAATATTCAATAGGTTTCAATGAGATTCCCACCTCATTCTTCTGAACTCCAGTGAGTACAGGTCCAGAGCCATCAAATGCTCCTCATATGTTAGCCCGTTCATTCTTGGCATCATTCTTGTGAAACACCTTTGGACCCTCTCCAATGCCAGCACACCTTTTCTTAGATAAGGGGCCCAAAACAATATTCCAAGGGCAATCTGACCAATGCCTTATATTACATTCTTACTTTTGTATTCTAGTCTCTCAAAATTAATGCTAACATTGCATTTGCCTTCCTTACCACCAACTCAACCTGTAAGTTAACCTTCAAGGAATCCTGAGGGGGGGTCCCTTTGCACCCTGACTTTTTTGAATTTTATCTCCGTTTAGAAAACAGTCCATACCTTTATTCCTTCCGCCAAAGTGCATGATTAATGGACTTCCCTACACTATATTCCATCTACCACTTCTTTGTCCATTCCCCCAACCTAAGTCCTTTTGCAGACACCCTGCTTCCTGGACACTATCCGCCCCTTCACCTGTCATTGTATCGTCTGCAAGCATGGCAACAAAGCTGCAATTCCTTCATCTAAATCACTAATCTACAATGTGAAAAGAAGTAAGCGGTCCAAACACCGACCATTGTAGCATACCAGTAGTCACCAGCAGCCAATCAGAAAAAGCCCCATTTATTCCCACTCTTTGCCTCCTACCAGTCAGCCAATCTTCTGTCCAGGCTTGTACGTTTTCTGTAATACTATTGGCTTATTGTGTTAAGCAGTCTCATGTGCGACACCTTGTCAAATGCCTTCTGAAAATCCAAATAGGCAACGTCCACTGACTCTCCTTTGTCTATCCTGTCTGTTATTTCCTCAAAAAATTCCAACAGATTTGCCAGGCAATATTTCCCCTTTATAAATCCATGCTGACCTTGGTCTGTTTTACCATGTGCCTCCAAGTACCCCAAAACCTCATTCTTAATAATGAACTCCAGTATCTTCCCAACCACTGAAGTCAGGTTAACTGGCCTATGATTTCCTTTCTTCTGCATCCCTCTTCTTAAAAATTGGAGTGACATTTGCAATTTTCCAGTCCTCTGGAACCATTCCAGAATCTAGCGATTCTTGAAAGATCATTGCTAATGTCTCTACAACCTCTTCTGCTATCTCTTTCAGAACCCTGGGGTGTAGTCCATCTGGTCCAGGTGATTTATTTACCTTCAGACTTAGCAGCTTCCCAAGATTTGTCACCTCCTCCTTGTCATAGCAATGTCACTTAATTCTGCGTCCTGACACTCTCGTATTTCTGGCATTTCGTTAGTGCCTTCTACAGTGAAGATTGACGCAAAATACTTATTAAGTTTGTCCACCATTTCTTTGTCACTCATTACTACCTCTCTAACATCATTTTCCAGTGGTCCGATATCCACTCTCATCTCTTTTACTCTTTATATATCTGAAAAATCTTTTTGTATCCTTTATAATATTATTGGTTAGCTTACCTTCATATTTAATCTTTTCTCTCCTTATGGCTTTTTTTAGTTGCTGTCTTGGCTTTTAAAAGTTTCCCAATCTTCTACCTTCCCACTAAATTTTGCTATATTACATGTCCTCTCTTTTTCTTTTATGCTGTCTTTGTCTTCCCTTGTCAGCTACAGTTGCCTCATCCTCCCTATACAATATTTTTTCTTCTTTGGGATGCATCTTTTCTGTCCTTTCCAAGTTTCCCCCGAAACATCAGCCACTGTTCTGCCGTCATCCTGCTGGTTTCCTTTTCCATTCAACTTTGCCCAGCTCCTCTCTCTCATACCCCTGTAATTCCCTTTACTACACTGTAATGCCAATACATCCGATTTTATTTTCTCCTGTTAAACTGCAGGGTGAATTTTATCATGTTATGATCACTGTCTCTCAAAGGTATGAATTCAACCATTGAATATGAAATTATTGCAGCTTACCAATTGAAATTTAGGCTTTGATTAGCTAATTCAATACAGACAGGTCATTATTGTCATTTATGATTAAGAAACACATTTTTGGCTAATTTAACTAAGTGATTCAAAGTCAAGAATTGTTAAAAGCAATGAAATTGGTCATTCTGTCCATCAAATTTGAATGGTTTACTTATTTTTTTGCATCGATTTGTTTTATTCTTAATGACTGATCTCATATTTTCCTTCTTTGCTCTTCCCGAAAACAATAAAATCTTCTAAATTAACAAGTCTAGGACAAAGTTATGAAATGTCTTAATTTGTGAATTTAGTAAGTGTCAATTATAATTTGATATCTGTCTAATTATCTGTCTGCTTAGAGCAGGGGTTCCCAACCTGAGGTCCATGGATCCCTTGGTTAATGATAGGGGTCCATGGCATAAAAAGGTTGGGAACCCTTGAATTGGGGAATAGTAAATGTTGCTTCATAATTTTTCATTATTACCCTTATTCAAATTTAAATTTTTTGTCACCATGAATTTGGTGTGAACCAAGGAACTTTAAAGGTACTGTTTCTGAATTGATAAATACTTTTGTCTTTGACTTTACTTTTGAACAGGTGGAGAGTTACAAGATGATGCTGTTCTTTGGACTTCAACTGAAACAAGACGAGAAAGCAACCCCGTACCACCTCCAGAGTTGATGTTTTCTGTTGGCTCCAGACTGCCACACAGTCCTTCACCTGTTCCCAGACTAATTCATCCACAACCACGTTCAGTCTCTGTTTCAGTTATTCCTACTTCGGATTATGTGTACTTGCCAAGTCGGTCAGATAATTTAGTAGACCCCTTTTCACAGTCCCCTCAACCAGGTCGACGAATGTCTGGAGCTCAAACCATTACAACTACACCACCGGCTACTCCTCCAGCAAAGAAGAAAAATAGATTTAAACCACCACGAACTCCACCACCACCTTCACGGAAACTTATTCAACTTTTTCCTGCTTTCTCAGGACTTACCAGAAGTAAATCTCATGAATCTCAACTGGGCAATAGAATAGATGAGGTACCAGCAATTAAGTAAGTTAAATTTATCTGTTTTAATCAACTAGTACAGCTTGCTTCATTGCAACAAATGGGTTCATCTATATGCAATTGCAGTGACTTTTTAATTAATGCCAATTACATGGCTTTCTAGATCAAAAACTGGCTAGGAAGATCTATTAAGTTTTTGTAGGTTCTGAATAACTGGTTTAAAATTTAATTGAAGATAAGTTTGCTTTGAGAATCTGTTTAAGTGCCTTTTGCACACAGGCTAAGTCTAAAAAATGGTTGGAACTCAAGTTAATAGTGGGTACCTTTCAATTTGCAATTTTTCTCTCTTAAGAAAGTACATACCTTTTAGCATGCAAGGAAGACAAATGAACAGTTATCTGCTAATATTTGCCATTCTCTTAAACAAATGAACTGCTAGTTTAGCTTTGCTTTTAATTTTTCATTTTTGTAATTATTAAACCTGTTCTATTGCATTGTTTGTAACTCTAAAATTGTGTTATAATTTTGAAATGTTAGTTTTTCACAAGTTTCACTCAAACTTTGTTAATGATTGGTTGAGCTGAATTAGTTTTCTTTGTGACAATGACCTAA
Source organism: Hemitrygon akajei (assembly GCF_048418815.1). Lineage (NCBI taxonomy): Eukaryota > Metazoa > Chordata > Chondrichthyes > Myliobatiformes > Dasyatidae > Hemitrygon > Hemitrygon akajei. Next base: position 12,663,394 of record NC_133131.1, read on the forward strand.
GATAATGTCTGTTAGGTGGAGCTGTATTGGGAGGAGTGAAGTAAGACTGCCTGATGCTAACAGCTGTCCATATTTTTTTCAATTTCTTACTGTATTTGAAGTTCATAATAGTTTCTATTAACCCTAAGAAGAAAGAGTCAATAAAAGTTAAATATCAGAAATCAGATAGCATCAATGAAGAGGGGAATAAAGTTGATTCAAGCACATGACCTTTCAGCAAAATTAATTAGGACCAAGTTGCTCACATCGGCCCTTTAATGTTAATTTCTGGATAGTGTAGAGGAAGATATACAGGTTTTTTAAGTAAATACTAAATGTTCTGATTGGTAAGAAAAAGTTGTGGAGGAAAAAATGGTATAATACTCCACAAAACAGAGTTTAAAGTTCATGCATTCTGCTTTTGGATGAGAATTGGAGTTTGGCCAAAGTGCTTGTGTAATACCTTGTCTGGTGTTATATTCAAAGAATATTGCTAATTTCTAACAACATAGTTTTCATTTCAGACCTCCAAAGATCTAGATTCAAGATTATCAAAAATCAGTAGAAAAATTTTTGATCATTTAAATAATCAATCATTTTTATTAGCAGATTCGGCCACAAAATCATAATGTTTCATTCACAGTCAGAAACAGGCTTCCTTATCACAGCCTTTTTGTTCTTGTGCTACAGGGGGAAATTGACCAAGGTATCGATTCTAGATCACTATCCAGAAAGCACAGGAGTTATTAAAACCGTAACATTTATTTGTTTTATTTTGAGTCTAATGACTGGGTGGAATTTTAATTGAATAACATTGAATGACGGGTAGTTTTTTAAATAAATTGATTGAACAAATGACAAGTTGCTTTCATTTTGCAAGAATTCCTGCAATTAACAGTAGCCGAGTTTTATTCATAATAAAATTTCCTTGTAAGCAATAATGTTCCTGTCCATCATATTTATAGAGCTTATTATCTTCAGTCAACCACACTCAGCACAGTCCGTTGCTTTATTTACCTAATGTATGCCGATCCTCTTTCCAAGTATCAATTCTTCAGTTTCAGTTTACAGTAGATGCATATATTGAAAGAATTGACAGCTGTGTTACACTTAAAATCACATGCAGTGGCCACTTTAATAGGTACAGGAGTCAAATCCAGTTAGCTCTTCTGCTGCTGCAGCTTATCCACTTCAAGGTTTACACGTGTGTTTAGAGATGCTGTTCTGCACATCATTGTTGTAACACGTGGTTACTTGAGTTACTATTGCCTTCCTGTCAGATTGAACCAGTCTGCACATTCTCCTCTGACCTCTCACCCACAGAACTGGATGTTTTTGTTTTTCACACTGCGCTGTAAACTAGAGACTGTTCAAAGTAAATTTATTAGCAAAGTACATAGAGTATCTATCACCGTATACATCCCTGAAATTCATTTTCTTGAGAGGATTCACAGTAAATAGAAGAAACACAATAGAATCCCCAATAGGATGGACAACAACCAATGTGCAAAAGACAACAAACTGTGCTAATACAAAATGAGAAAAATACTAAAATAATAACAATAAATATATAAGCAATAAATATCCAGCAAATGAGTTGTAGAGTTCTAAAAAGCAAGTCCACAACCACCGCACATTTATAAAAGTTTGCCATAGTTTTAGATGACATGCCAAATATTCACAAACTTCTAAGAAAGTAGAGGTGTTTTTGTGCTTTCTTTGTAATGGCATTTACATGCTGGACCCAGGACAGATCCTCTGATAACACCAAGGAACTTAAGGTTCCTGATCCCCTGATAACACCAAGGAACTTGAGGTTCTTGATCCCCTGATGATGGCTTGCTCATGGACCTCCGGTTTCATCCTCCTGAAGTCAATATTCAGCTCCTTTGTTTTGCTAGCATTGAGTGAGAAGTGGTTGTTGTGGCATCACTCAGCCATACTTTATTCTCTCTCCTACATGCTGATTCATCACTACCTTTGATTCAGCCAATGACAATGGTGTCATCAGCAAACAGAAATATGGCATTCAAGCTGTGCTTCATCTCACAGTCATAAGTATAAATCAAATAGAGCAGGGGGATAAGTACACAGGTGTACCTGTGCTCATGGAGATTGTGGAGGAGATGTTGTTGCCAATCCGAACTGACTGGTGTCTGCAAGTGAGGAAATTAAGGATCTAGTTACACAAGGAGATATTGAGGCCAAGTTCTTGAAGCTTATTAATTAGTTTTAAGGGATGATAGAATTGAATGCAAAGCTGTAGTCAATGAAGAGCATTCTGATGTATGTATCTTCATTCTTCAGATGTTCCAGAGTTGAGTGAAGAGAATGGTATCTGCTGATGATCTGTGACAGTAGGCAAATTGGAGGGGATCTAAGTTGCTTCTCAGGCAGAAGTTGATAGGTTTCATTACCAAACTCCCAAAGCATTTCATCATAGTGGATGTAAATGCTACTAGATGATTGTCATTGATGTAGGTTGGCACATTATTTGTAGCCACTAGTATAACCGAAGCCTGTTTAAAGCATGTGGGTTCCTCAGATTGCCAAAACAAGAGGTTAATGATATCGGTAAACACTCCAGCCAGTTGATCAGCACAGGTCTTCAGTACTAGGCCAGATACCCTGTCTGGGCTGGATGCTTTCCGCGTGTTTATCCACCTGAAGGATGCTCTCATCTTGTCTTCAGAGGCGGAAATCACAGGGTCACTGGGGGCTGTGGGAGTTTGTGAAGGTGCCTCTATATTTTAATGGTCAAAGCGAGCATGGAAAGCATTGAGCTCATCTCAGAGCAAATCCTTATCACCTATTTTGCTTGGTTTCACTATATAGGTGATAGCATTCAAGCCCTGCCACGGCTGTCAAAACAACCTTCAGTGATTCAAGTTTGGTCCAGAATTGTCAGTTTGCACATGAGATGGCTTTCTAGAGATCGTACCTGGATCACTTGTATTTTGCTTGGTCACTTGATGTGAATCCTCCCGATCTGTCCCTCAGTACTCATGGTTCATCCAGGGCTTCTGGTAGGGGAAGACTCTGAATGATTTTGTGTGGACACACTCATCTTCAGCTGTTCTTTATGAAGTCTGACAACTGTGGTGTATTCGTTCAGATCCTCCTAGTCTTTGACATGGCCCACTCCACTGACTCAAAGCAATCCCTTAGCCACTCCTCTGCCCCCCACGACCACCTCTTCATTGTCCTTGCTTCTGGAGCCTTGCTCTTTAGCATCTGCCTGTACGCAGGTAGAAGGAAGACAACCAAGTATTCAGATTTCTGGAAATCTGGTCTAGGCACACCTAATCATGGTATAGCAGTGGTTGAGTGTATTGGGACCCCTGGTGCTGCAGGTGGTATGTTGATGATAATTGAGCAGAAATTTCTTCAAACAAGCCTGATTGAAATCCCTGACCGTGACTTGAAAGACTTCAAGCTGTTTCTTGTTTGGTGATAGCAGAAATCAGTACCTCATGTGTCTGTTTGCCATCGGCCTTTAGTATTATATAAATTATGGTCATGATCATTGGTAAGTAGAATGGTCAGCACTTAGTAGGTAGAACAGTTGTGCTTGAAAATCCCAGGAGGTCAGCAGTTTCTGTGATATTCCAACCATCTTGTCTGTCACCAGAAATCATTCCACAGTCAGAGTCACTTAGATCACATTTCTACTCCATTCTGATGTTTGGTCTGACCATGTTAACATGCTTTTTGTGCAATGAGTTGCTGCTACATGATTGGCTGATTAGGTATTTCCATTAATGAGTAGGTGTACAGGTGTACCTAATAAAGTGGCCACTGAGTGTATATTCAAGTGGTTAAGGGTGCTGGAATATATAGAATTTGCCCCATAAGCCACACAGAAAATACCTCGACACCTAGCCACTTTGTCAAAAGGTTATCACATAACTATTCCATTAATAGTCTTAATGTTACTGCTAATGCTAATAGAATTTGTGACTTGCTTTGCAGTTATGATTATTTCATGCTGTTTATTCTGCCTCTCATTGTAACTGCTTGTACATTTTTTTTTCCTTCCTAGGTTCGGTAAGAAAAACAAGTTTTTTCTCAATCTGAACATCAATGGCAGTGGCACCAACTGTGATGATATCGTGACCCGATCCCCCTTATTACCATGTAGGCCTTTCTTTCCTCCATCTATTGGAAGTTCTTACTGTCTTCCCTCAACACCTTGTGCATCTGATGACCACAGTTCTCCTAAAAGTTGGTATTTAAACATTAGTTATGCTGCTGAGCCATGCTTTATGTCTGGAAGCTTTGCATTTACCAGATTAGTTTGCTTTTGTGCCATATTGCTGCATGGCATGCTTGTATTTTTCTCTTGCATGACTTATCTAAGTGGATGGAATGACTAGGGAACTCATCTGTAGCCAAATATTTGAACCTAATTGATGCAGAATTGATTCAAATCATATGTTTTTAATGAAACATTTAATGAAGCATGTCTCATGTCTATTTTCATCATGTTTGAAAACATAATTAATTGCACTTCCTTTCTCATATAACCGTTTTGCAGTGTAGCTGAGAAAGCGACTAAGCTTGTACAAATGGTGTGACTAATACGGTTCTTAAGCAAATCACTGTCAGAGGTGTGAGCAGCCCAAGTGCCTTTCAATAATTTAGATTATCCATATAGTGTTGTAAAGAACCAGCAACTGTCTAATTGTACCCATGCCTCAGTGATTTGTATAATGCAGTCCATGGTTGCATTGGGTGCACAAAACTAACTTGTATTGATAATGCATTATCTGACCTGACATCTGCTTAATACATAACGGCTAGCTGCAGCCATAATATTTAATGCTCTGCAATCTTTGCGCCTGCTTAACTCCTGACTGAGTTCAACTGGATGACTCCTTCATGTACACTTAGCCACTGGACATTCATCAACAAGTAGAGAGTCTTGTGGCCACTCCTCTTGCACAGGCTGATAATCTCACTTCACCTTCAAAGGTGATTTCACGTGGAAACCCTTGTTGACTTTCTCCAGCTGTGGCTGTTTCTTGTGGTGGGAATGTCTTCGTACCCACCACTGACTTGAAGAAAGTACATAGCTGAACAACATAAGCCTTCTTTTGTTTGGGAGGAAACACGAGAGCAAGAAGCTTGGGGGGGAAAAATAAGTTGAAGTGTTTAAAATATGACCATCATGTAGTTGTTTGTATGTAATGCCTCTGTCTGTCAAATTGGGCAGGATTTGAAAGAATAATCATATAAAAAATGTTAATCAAATTCACATAAAATACTGGAGGAACTCAGCAGGCCAGGCAGCATCTATGGAAAAGAGCACAGTCGATGTTTCGGGCTGAGACCCTTCAGGCAAGACGTCCTTCACCTTGTCTGCTAGAGCAACCTCATGCCTTCTTTTAGCCCTCCTGGTTTCCTCCTTAAGTGTCCTCTTGCATTTCTTACATTCCTCAAATACCTCATTTGTTCCTACTTGCCATGTACCTGCTTTTTTCTTATCCAGGGTTTAAATATATCTTGAAAGTCAAGGTTTCCTAAAACTTTTATTCTTACCTTTTATTCTGACAGGAACATACAAATTCTGTACTCCCAAAATTTCACTTTTGAAAGCCTCCCAATTACCACATCTTTTTCAGAAACCACACCTGCCAGTTCCCTTCTGATACCATCAAAATTGGCCTTCCTCCAATTTAGAATGTCAACCTGTATTTTCTCCCTGTTTAGAAAATAGTCTGTGCCTTTATTTCTTCTACCAAAGTGTGTGATTATATTACATCTGCCACATATTTGCCAATTCTCCCAATCTAAGTTCTGCACACTCCCTGCTTCCTCATCACTACTTGCCCTTCCGCCATCATGACCAGTCAAGTGCCAAGACTAGCAAATTAATTTTTGGCACCAATCCAGCCAAATGATTTTGAGTGTTTTCTGAAAGCTGACCTGACATGACTCCCCAAATGTAATCAGAACCAAGTGAGTTTGGGTTGGGTAGTCAGCTCCTGTTTCTGACTTTATGCCATCTTTGGTACAGAACCAATGGCAAGTCCCCAGGTTTCATATATATGGATATAGCTGAGGAAAGTCAGAGGGAGGGAGAGTACAAAACTGAGTAAGAACAGCTTACAAGCACTGATGCAGGTTTCAACACAAAATATTGACAATTTCTGCTCTGCTCCCGACCTGCTGAGTTCCTCCGTCAGATTAGTGCTCCAGATTTGAGCACCTACAATTCCTGGTGTTTCTAAATCAGTGCGTTTTCAGTTGGAAGAAAGTAACTGCTGGGGTTCTACAGGGATTGCTCCGGTCATTCAAAATTTATATTGATGATCTGGCTGACGGGACAAAATGTGAAATTTTCGAGGTTCCTACTGATACAAATCTAAGTGGGAAAATAAGCAAGTGATGAAGATGCAATGAGGCTTTAACTGGATGTGGTCATGCCGAGCGACAGATGGAAAAATGTAAGATTATCCACTTTGAAAGAGAAAAGAGGGAAGCTGAAGATATTTTTAGACAATGAAAATGTTGATCCTTATTAGTAAAGGTTACTAGTATTCTATATAGTATTGTATGTAATTCTAGTCACCCTACTTAATAAAAGATATTTGCCATAGAGGGAATACAGTGAAAACTTACCAGATTGGTTTCAGGAATGGTGGCTCTGTTAGATGGGGTGAAAATCTAGTTGATTGGGTCTCCATTTTTTTAATTTAAAGAATGAGAAATTACCTCATTGAAACACAAAATTCTTGGAGAGCTTGAATATGTAAATACAGGATGTATCACCTGACTTTGGAGTCTATTTAGAGTTTATAGTCTTAATATATGGTGTATGTCATTTAGGACTGAATGAGGAAAAATGTCTTCATGCAAAGATTGTGAATGTGTGGAGCTTGCAGGAAGGGGTTGGAGTACACAAGTGCTGATGCATTTGAGCGGATACTGCACAAACATTAGGAAGAAGAGAATCGAGGACTTTGGATAAATTTAGATGAAGAACAATGGGAGTTGGCTGGGGTGGAGAGTAAGCACCATATGGACTACTTGGATCAAGTGCTTGATGCCCTGTGAAAAGTCCCTGTCATACGTTTGCTGATTTTTTTTTCCCCCTCTACAACTATAGTAAAACACCAACAATAAATTAAATTGTTAGTAGAACTTTTGCTCTTTGTTGCCAGCTCTATTACTTGAGAATGACGATGCCTAATTTTTGTATGCAGTAACTTGCTGCTTTTGTATCTTGCATCAAGTACAGAAACCCTTTGTACTTAATTAGTACAGTTGTTAAATTTAACAACATCACTTCACTTATTGGCCCAAACAGTAAGAACTGACTGAGACATCTTGGAGAGCTATTATGATTCATCTTGCCACTTTCTTTTTAAACACATAGAATAATTTATTCAGCTGCCAAAAAGAAAAAGAACCATAAAAATTCATTATTTTTCATTCTCTTTATCATTGGAGAAAATAATAGCAAACACTTTATTATTGTGCATTCTGTAAATTCAGATTTGGAGGGTTTTTTCATTGTTCCCCTTTTTGCTAATTTCTATTTTACCACAATTTTATCTCCACTCTTTCACTTTCTATGATAACTTAGATTCAAAGCATTTTTAAAAATATATCTGTGAGCCTTGGTGCAGACTGGGTTTTTATAGCTAATCTTGATTTAGTCATTACTAGAGTTCACAAACTTAATTTGCTGAGGTAACTGGCTAATAGTAATGGAAGGAGTGCAGACTGCTTTTAACTCAGCATTTCAGAACCAGCAAGATTACTTGTAGTGTTTCCCTGCCACTAAGTCAGTTATCACAACATTGTTCACAGCATTTTAATCTCTACGGTTCAGTAGTTCACTGGATCAGCTTAAGAGAGTGTGTCCCTTTTATAATCATATGGTAAAACCAGTACTTAGTATTTTTTTTTCTAAATTATTTTGTTTAAATATTCCTGTATTTGGATTAGGATAGTCTCAGCAGGCTGATTCTTTGCTGCTGACTGAAGAGAGTAGTTGTTAATGGGCTGGAAAGGAGGAGGAGCATTAACCAGTATACAGCCCATGTTGGTTCTGGGCACAAAGTGAAAAGACACATAAATGGGCTTAGTGGTCATGATGTGACATATGAAAGGATAAATCCAATGTCCATGCCTGTGCCTGTATATAAAGATTGGCTGACAGAGTGAATGTACTGGCAGTACCATAGAACCTTGCCATTCAAGGCTCAGTGGGAAGATATTAGGAAAAACATTAATTTTGCAGTTTTTACACAGTGTATTTGGAAATAGTTTTCAACCTTCATTGCTCAATTATAAAGTTCAGGTGTTGAGCACATGAGCCTTGTGTTTATTGATTATAATCTTGTAAAGCAAATTTTTGATATGGTTTGTAATATAGTTGATGTCTTGTTTTGTGTTTGGCCATATACTGTATTTGATACTTGCATAAGTCCTTTTATTAATCTCTTCATCATGATAGTCTTAGTGTTGGTATCCTATATAATGGCAAAATACGAACTAGACTGTCCTCAAGTCTGTTCATTGCATTAGCACCCAGCATGATTCTCTGTGACCATGCAATTTTTAAAGCCATGCAGGCTTCATTCAGCTTGGTGTCCCTCTGCCACAGTTCTCCTGAAACATTAACTATTTATCCACAAAATGTTACCTTGTCTGAATTGCTGAGTATTTCAAATGCTTTATTGCAGATGTGTGGTTACTTTAGACTACCCATTATATTTTACTTTGACAAAAGCTGTTCTGTGTAGAAAGTTTTTTTTATGTGCAATTTTATAATTATTTTTACCAGCCACTTTTTTATTGGAGATTTATTTTATAATGTATTTTATGCATGGAGCTTTTTAGTACAATTACCCCAAAATTTGTTCAGTACCTGGACTTCAGTGATCTGTTAAACCTGTTGGAAATAGTTGGTGTTTCATATACATTAATTTTAGAGTTTAAAAATGTACTTCTAAATAAGTATGTTCATAATGATCCTACAAGGCAAAATTTGCCTTGTATGATATAATCATGTATAATTTGGATTATTTTTATGTTTAACATTTTGTTAACTCTGTGACAGTTTTAATTGTTTTAAAAATACATTTATCTGATCTTTTCAATTACAGATTCATTACATGTACCACGAGGATCCCCTCAGATGCAACACAGGGATTTTGGGCTTTCTATTACACATAGGTATGTGACGTGAGAAACACATAAACATTTTCTGCTTTTTAAAATGTTCAGTGCAATAACATCAGTTCTTACTTTATGTAATCTTGCACTTCATTTACAACCCGTACATCTGTCTCCAACAAAGAGGGGCAGATGTAGAATATAATGGTAAAATATAATGATCTCAATCTCCATACCAAAGCAGAGCAGATCATTGCCTCATTAATAGCTATTAAGTGAAACTGGGTTCTGCAATATCCTCTCCTTGCCTATTGGAACTGCCACTAACTTAAGAAGACATTTGAAATCAGGTTTTCTTGTGGAAACATGAGGTTGGGTCTTGCAGCTTTCTAGGAAAACATTTTGGCAATGTAATTCATTGGAAGTACAACTTGCAACTTCTACTGTAGTGGTATTTATTTTGATGGAACCAATTATGTTTTCTTATATACACTTGGAGATGATTTGACACTTCAGGCATGATATAGGAGTGGGCAGTGAAATGTAAAAGAGGAGATGGCATTGCAAGGCCTCCATTGAAAGGCTTTTGTTGGGGAGGAGTAGTGGAATTTTTTGAAGTGATTATAGAGAGCATTTGAGTCCATATGCAGATAACATTAATACAGCGGGTGTAGCACTGCATCTGCACTTAGAAGGGCAAGTGGTTGGAGAGTTCATGGGAGAACATTATAGAGGGAATGATCATGTAAGTTTCAAGTCATACAAGTTTCATAACTTAAAAGTTATGGAAAGGGGTAAGGATGATCCTGATGTTAAAATCCTGAATTGGGAGAAGGCTGACTTTGATGTCACAGGACACGTCCTGGAAGAAGTAGACTTGAAACAGCTACTTAAAAGTACAGGTGAGAATCAGTCAAAAGTGAAAGGATGAGAAACCAGACCTAATGACTGTCCAGGAGAATGAAAGATTTGTACAGCAAGAAACATTGAGGGCTAGGTAAAGAATGAAATAAGAAGCATGTGGCAGATATAGGAACTAAAAGTAGTGGTGGGGAGGAAGGCCATTTCAGGAGTATAGAAAGTATAGAGGACACTTAGAAAGAGAAATTAAGTAGACAAGGAGGGACTATTAGTAGACATAAGACTACAGAAAATTACAAAACATTTTAAGGGCGAAAAGAAACCAGGTAAATAGTGGGTTCCATTAGTATCCCAAATTGCAATCTGTGTGTGGAATCATAGGAATCATACATAAATAAATACTTCTCATTTGTATCCACCAAGGAGAAGGATATTGTAGTTATTATAGCGGAGGTGGTGGTTTTTGAAGTTTTAGAACATGTTATCATTAAAATGGAGTTGTGTGTTAGTGGACTCAAAAATGGGTGAATCTCTAGACCAGTGGTCTATGGCTTAAAAATGTTGGGAACCCCTAGTCTAGAGATTCACTAACACACAGCTGCATCACATTCAAAGAAGATAAAATTGCTTATTATTAGACAGTGTAAGTGCATCATGTGATTTTTTTATTTGCCTTTTAACAAAAATTGCGCATCAGTTTTTTTTTCCTTGAATGAACCGGTAATCCACTTAGCTGTGAATAATTTTGCTTTTCTTGGACTAAAAGACCTATTGAATATTTGTTTCCAGGTTTTCAACAAAATCCTGGCTTTCGCAGACATGTCAAGTTTGTCAAAAAAATATGATGTTCGGTGTGAAGTGCAAACACTGTAGGTAGGTCCTACTGGAGCAGTTATACTGATAACTATATAAACTAGTGCCACAGACAAGCACCCAACTCTACATAATGAATGATGCGACCTGAATAAACATCTGTTTTCTGACAATAGCTGGTCAAGTTAGTTGGGGTGCCATGGTAGTGTAGCAGTTAGCGTGACACTATTACAGTTCAAGGCACTGGAGTTCAGAGTTCAATTCCAATGCCATCTGTAAGGAGTTTGTGTGTTCTCCCTGTGACTGTGTGTGTTTTCCCCAGGTGCTACTGTTTCCTTCCACAGTCCTAAGACATACGGTTAGTCGGTTAATTGGTCATTGTAATTTGTTCTATGATTAGGCTAGTGTTAAATAGGTGGGTTGCTGGGCAGCACGACTCATTGGGCCTGAAAGGGCTGTTTGGCATTGTATCTCTAAATAAAGTAAATAAACAACACAAATTTAATCCCTGATCTTTGCTTTGGCTAATCTAATCTTTGCCTGGGTAGCAAGGTAGCAGTTGAACCACAAACAAGAGAAAATCTGCAGATGCTGGAAATCCAGGCAGCACACACAAAATGCTGGAGGAACTCAGCAGGCCAGGCAGCATCTATGGACAAAAGTGCAGTCAACTTCTTTGTTGGACTGTACTTTTGTCCATAGGTGCTGCCTGGCCTGCTGAGTTCCATCAACATTTTGTGTGTGTTGAAGGTAGCAATCTTCATCAGTGTCTGCCACTGATATCCATCCAGCACTGGACTTCTAATAAAGGCTGGACCAAGCCACATCGGTGACATGCTCTCAAGAATAAATATTAATCTTTAATCACACATCATCTGCAGAATATGTGATTTTTTTTGGGAGGGGGTTGGTAAAAGCAAATGGACAAATTTTGTGAGTGCTTAGTTTTCAAATCTGAATATATTCATTTCCTAAAAGTAAATTTTGCAGAAACATTCATTAAGGAAAGATACTATTTCTAACGAGTTTTTGTTAAGTATAATCAGTCAAAAATTAATCTTCAAATGTTTCAAATTGAAGTGATGAGCTCATATAAAGGATCAGCGGCAATATTGAAGGTAAGTGCCAGGATGTTTCTTCAAACAAGATATCCTATAGGCATCAGCAGCTTTCATTCATAAAATATTCATGGCAAGTCCCTTGTTTCCATTCTTCCTGTTGAATTGTTGTTAAGGATCAATGAAAGCTTTTGCTTACCTCAGTTTTGAAATTTGAATGCATTTTGGTACTGTATTTTGCTTTCCTCTTAGATTAAAGTGCCACAACAAATGCACAAAAGAAGCTCCTCCGTGCCGGATTTCATTTCCCCAAAGTAAGATTTCAGATCATAATATAGAGTGCACAGCATTATTCCCTGTAAGACATTTTGTGGAATAGCTTTAGTACCTGTCATAGCTGGATTAGGAAGTTTTACACCCCAGAGCCTTTTACTGTGTCATGATGTGGCCAGTTCTCATACAACCCGTTAGAACTGGTGAATTCAGTGCTGTGTCGGGAGGGCTGCTATCTGCCCTGTTGGAAGGTGAGGTGTTTTTCCTCAAGCTTGTGTTGGGTCACAGATAGAGGGATCATTGAGTAAGTTGGACAGAGAATGAAAGTATATCGAGTTGGAAGCTCTGCAGAATGCTCCCTAAAGTGGCCACCTAGTTTGCATTTGACTTTTCCTAATAGAGGAGAGCACATTGTGAGCACAAGTGCAATGGGCTAGATTGGAGAAAGTTCCAAGTGAATCACTACCTCACTGTTTGGGTCCCTGGATGGTTAAACAGGAAGACTTAAAAAAGATGCGTGTTACATCTCCCGCAATAATAGGAGAATGTGTCATGAGAAAGAGAGTGGGTTTGTGAACAGGAAGGGGGAGACTGGTGAGACAAAAAGGGAAACAATCTCCAGAGAATACTGAGAGAGAAGAGAGCAGTATGTCTGGCATGGAATCTCATTGGAACTGGCATAAATTGTAAAGGATGAATCACTGAATGTGGAGACTGGTGAGGTGGAGCGTGAGGACCAGGGAACAGTATCCTTGCTCCATCTGGGAGCAGAATGAGTGAGAGCCAAGTTGTGGGTAGTAGATGAAATGTATCAAAGGGCTCTGTCAACTGTGATCGAGGGGAAGCGTGAACCAGAAACAAGGAAATCATTTCAGAGGCAGCCATGTTGAAAGTCTCATCATTGGAGCAGATACGATGGAGATGGAGGAACAGGTTGAGTGTAATGGAGGGAGGGTGGATGAAGGTATATGTGAGATAGTTGGTGAGCCTGTGGGTTTGTGATTTGTAATTTAAGGTCAAAGATAGAATTCATATGATAATTGCTTTTTTGGGAAAACCAACAATTCATGTTTTTCTTTGTTAACTAGTTACAAAAATACGAAGAACGGAGTCGGTACCATCTGATATAAATAATTCTGTGGACAGGCCTGGGGAGCCTCAGTTTGCTACCCTTCCAAAGACACCGCATAAAAAGGTAACACAAACTAGTTTTGTAGTTTTAACTGCAATAAAACTTACCGTAGATTCCGGACTACAGAGCGCACCTGATTAAAAGCCGCAGGCTCTAATTTTAGAAATAAAATCAATTTTTTAATTGTAAAGGCCGCACCGGATTTTAGGCCGCACCGCTACTTTTAAATATACATACGTATCGGTAACACAAATTACGTTGCATATACTTTTTTACTGAACAGCACGAACAACATTCCAATATCTCCTAGCGACTGGTAAAAATATATATACTGCAGCCTACCAGGAAAAGTTATTGATCGACTTTAACTTAAAAGCAGCGTTTTCGCTCGGGTCTAATCGGGTCTGACGCGCTTGCGCAACGCGATCGGGTCTAATCGGGTCTGACGCGCTTGCGCAACGCGATCGGGTCTGACGCGCTTGCGCAACGCGATCGGGTCTAATCGGGTCTGACGCGCTTGCGCAACGCGATCGGGTCCAATCGGGTCTGACGCGCTTGCGCAACGCGATCGGGTCCAATCGGGTCTGACGCGCTTGCGCAACGCGATCGGGTCCAATCGGGTCTGACGCGCTTGCGCAACGCGATCGGGTCCAATCGGGTCTGACGCGCTTGCGTAACGCGATCGGGTCTAATCGGGTCTGACGCACTCGGGTCTTGCTTTTCTTCGAGTATTTTCCATGTTGATGAGGGTGAGTACAAATGACTGATTTACAATAATTTAATTGTGAAAGTGCGCTTGATTTATCGTACAATTTCATTGGACCTCTGTGAACTACTCATCAATTTTATTGGTCTACTGTTACGAGGCAAAATGTTTACGAGGCGGCATGAAAAAAAACCATGTATTAGCCGCTCTGGATTATAGGCCGCAGAGTTCAAAGCTGTTCAAAATGTGGGAAAAAAGTAGCGGCTTATAATCCGGAATCTACGGTAGTAGCTTTTAATTTTATTTATAAATGTATCCAAGTAAAATTTTCTTAGCATCAAAAAAACAAACTTGAAACATTTGGATGGCAATTAGTTGAGCTGCTACCTCAGCTCAAGTGAATTGAGTTAGATCCTCATCTCCATTGCTGTTCGTTGAATATTCATGTTCTCTCTATGAAGGTATGCTTCCCTCTGTGTACTCCAGTTTCCTGCCACATCCCAAAGGTGTGCAGGTTCTCAGATTAATTGGCCCCTATAAATTGTCTCCAGTTTATATAGGTGAGTGGTAGAATCTGGGATGAGTTGATGTGGGGGGAATAAAATGAGCTTATTGTTCATTGGAGCTCGATGGTCTATATCAGGGGTTTCTGACCTTTTTTTTTAATGCCATGGAGCCTTACCATTAATCGAGGGGTCCTTGAACCCCTGATCTATATAGTGTTTATTTTCACTGTGACTCTTTTTAGCATGCTGATTCAAGTTAAATAATTCCTTTTTATTCTGTAATCATAGTCTGTGCACTAACAAGTAATAAGGAGTTTGAGGAAACCTGGGTCAAAAAATGGTCAATATCCTTTGTGACAGACCCTAACTTTTTAAAAAGATAAAAAGTCAGAACTTCAATTTTTTTCAGTCAGATTTTTTTGTCTGTACAATCAAAGTAGTGAGTACATGAGACATGAATTTGTAGATCTTTGATCTTAGTGTTTGTAACCCATTTTGCTTAGTTTTTCTCTGTCCACTGCCACATATGTGACTGGTATTATATAGCTTTTATATGTAGCTTAGTTTCTTTTTGCACTAGTGGCCCTCATTAATCTATTAGCCAGATAGCATAACACAATGCCATTTCTGGCTCTATTTTTCTCCAACTACTCTGCAAATTAAGACTAAGTGATTTTTCTCTCTTTCCTACTTCTAACGAGAGGCATTAAACCTGAAGCATCACCATGTTTCTCTTTTCAAAGACGCTGCCTGATCTTCTGAGTGTTTCCCACATTTACTGGATTTTATTTCGCATTTCTAGTGTCTGCAGTTTATTTTAATGTTTTTCCTAATGCTTAATACTCCAGGGCCTAAAGTAAGACTAGGAAGAATTTCAAATATGCACTCAGTGGTCACTTTTTTAGGAATATTAGCAGTATCTAATAACGTAGTCACTGATTGTACGTTGGTGATCTTCTGCTGCTTTAGCTCATCTATTTCCAGGTTTGACATATTATGCATTCAAAGATGCTCTTCTGCACACCACTGATGTAACACATGGTTATTTGAGTTACGGGCACCTCTATCAACTTGAACCAGTCTGGCCATTCTCCTCTGATCTCTCAATAACAAGGTGTTTTCATCCACCTAACTGCCACTCGCTGGATGTTTTTTTTTTCATTTTTCACAACTTTCTCTGTAAACTCTGTTGTGTGTTAAAATCCAAAGAGATCAGCAGATCTTGAGATACTCAAACCACACCAGTACTAACAATCATTTCACAGTCAAAGTGTCAATTCTTCCTTATTCTGAGGTTAGAGCAGTGGTTCCCAACCTTTTTTTGGCCATGCCCCACCTAATCACCTCTAAAATCCTGATGCCCCCTGTGATGATATATAATTCTTATTATTCAAAAAGTGAACTCCTATTCACCTGGAGGAAGCCTAAAAGACCATTAACTTGGTTTAAACAAGCTTCCAAAGAACATGGCATTCATGAAAGAGAAAAATAAAAGAACCAAAGGACTGTTAAAGTTCTGAGGAAGAAATTACTAAGAAATTGTTAAAAAAAAAGAACATTAAGTGATATTAAAATAATAATAATAAATAAATAAAACAATGCCGATTCGTTTCTACAGCATACAAAGACAGATACACCGTTTAAAAGAGATGACGCAATGTACACACCTTCACACCACCAAGAACCGAAAGCTACTGCAAAAAGCAGCATTGGCGCGACCTCGTACGAGTTTCTTACGCGTTTGGACTTGTTCATTCGTTCCTTCCTACATCAGTCAATTCATTAATTTAATTATGAAAGCCATTTGATGGTTGTAATGATGGTGATACACTATATATACAGTACATATGCAATTACACATGTACATACACACAAGTATTTTTATGTATGCATACTGTATATACACATGTATTAACTCACACACGCACTCATACTCACACAGACTTACTAGAAAAAATTCAGTTAATAACTCATTCTCGAATTGCCCCCCTTAAAAATCAAATTACCCCCCTGTGGGGCGTACGCCCCATGTTGGGAACCACTGTGTTAGAGCCTCTTGACCATGTCTGCATGCTTTTATGCACTGAGTTGCTGCCATGTGATTGGCTGATTAGGTATTTGCATTAACAAGCAGGTATACAGCTGTACCTAGTAAAATGGTAATTGAGTGTATGAAAACATACAATATCATTTCTGTACATCTAAACAATTAATCCTTGTTATTACCTTAAATTTCGCCCTGGATATGCAGCATTCTACTTCATATGTGAGATCATGGATCTTCAGTGAGCATAAACATGAAGTAAAACTTCAGACTGTATTATATATTGTTGCTCATTGTGTTGCAATTAATAAATGGACAAGTGATCACAATTATGACTCTTTCTTCCTAAAAGGATCATGCACCAGTTCCGTTAGATTCCAGCAGCAATCCATCTTCAACAACCTCTTCAACTCCATCTTCTCCAGCACCTTTTCCATCTTCCAATCCTCCCAGTGCAACTCCACCCCCAAATCCTTCACCAAAAGGTCATAGAGACAGATTTAAATTTCCAGGTAAGTATTTAAGATAAAAAGGCATGGATAGAAAGCATTGTAGTGGAAACTTGTACCCAGATCTTTTTAGAAAGGATTCAAGATTGGTTGTTGTCATTATTCAGAGTGTAAAGGAGAATGAAATGATTGTTATTCTGGATCTGGTGCAGCATAAAAAATACTGAGCATAAAAAGTGCAATGAATATAAATATAAAAGCAAACCTATAAAATGCAGTGCACAAGTAAAGTGGCCAGTTGGTGGGGAGTGTGGATGAAGGGTGCTGAGAGGCTTTGGCGATGAGTGTCTTATGTGGATGGAGTGGTGTTGGGGTGGGTTAATGGGTGGAGGTGTAGATCAGCCTGACGGCTTGGAAGAAGTAACTGTTTTTGAGTGTAGTGGTCTTGGTGTTGATGTTGCATTGCCTCTTCCCTGATGGGAGTGGGACAAACAATCTATAAGTAGGATGTGTGTGATCCTTCAGGATATGGTTAGCCTTATTCTGCCACCTTACTGTATATATGCCCTTGTTAGTGGGTAGGCTGGTGCCAGTGATGGGTTGGGCAGTTTTAACTACCTGTTCCCAGAGCACTGTTCCTTTGTGAAATTGTAAAATTCAGATTAAGCTATTTAATAATAAGATGTACACAGTTATTTTTTTCATGTTCTCTTTAAAACTACTGCTGTTACTCCTCCCCCATCCACAAAACATGCTAGTGCCCTCTCTCAACCTTTGTTCGTAGACAACTAACAAATCTCTTTTCCTACGTAAAATGTGATATGGGCTCTGAAATTTTCATATTATTGTTCACAAGAAATTTGCACTAAGTAGTAAAAAATTTACAAGGTAGAAGGAGGCTATTTTGCCCACGTCTGTGCCCCTCAATAAAGCCCAGTCCCATCCTCCACCAATGGTCCACAGTTTGCAGTTAACAATTCTTCAAAATGCATCCACATACTTTTTAAATGTTGTTAAGGTTTCTCCCTGTAGCCACTGTTAGACCATAAGATGTAGGAGCAGAATTTGGCCATGTGGCCCATTGTGTCTGCTCCACCATTCTATCGTAGCTAATTAATACCTCTCACAACCTCATTCCCTGCTTTCTCCCTGAAGCCTTTGATGTCCTTACTCATCAAGGATCTATCAGCCTCTTCTTTAATTATACCCAGTGCTTTGTCTCCACAGCTACCTGTGACAAAGAGTTCCACAGATTCACTACCCTTTGGTTAAAGAAATTCTTCCTCATATCTGTTCTAAAGGAATGTCTTTGTATTCTGAGACTGTGTCTTCTGGTCCTAGACTCCCCTACTTTCGGAAACATCCTCTCCTCGTCCACTCTATCTAGATCTTTCAGTATTCAGTAGGTTTCAATGCAATCCTCACACCCGCCTCCCCTCGCATCTTGTTCTTCTAAACTCCAGAGAGTACAAGCCCAGAGACATCAAGCGCTTTTTATATGTTAACCCTTTCATTCTCTGGATGATTCTTGTGAATCTTCTCTTGGCCCTCTTCAATGCCAGCATATCCTTCTTAGATAAAAAGGCTCAAAACTGCTCACAATACTCCAAGTACAGACTGACTAATACCTTATAAAGTTTCTACATTACATCCTTTTATATTTTAGACTTCTCAAAATGAATGCTAACACTGCATTTGCCTTCCTTACTCCTGACTCAACCTGTAAGTTAACCTTTAGGAAATCCTGCACAAGGGCTTTGATTTCTGAATTTGCTCCCATTTAGAAAGTAGTTTACACATTTATTCCTTCCTCCAAGTGCATGACCATACGCTTTCCTCCACTGTATTGCAACAGCCACTTCTTTGCCCATTCACCTAATCTGTCTAAACCTTTCTGCAGTCTGCCTGCTTCCTCAACACTACCTGACCCTCCACTTATCTTTCCAAGAACTAAGTCCCAGACCTCCAGCACTCTGTGGGTAGAGAATGAAATCTTTTTCTCTCCTTAAAAGTTATATTATCTGTTTTTTTTAAAAGCCCAGATGCTATGGGAAGTAGATCCTTCCCACTTACTCTGTTTACTTTCAGTTATATTTCCCTGTATTCTAAAGAAACTAATCCAAACTTATCTATCTTTTTCTCACGGCTTATGTTTTGTAGTCACAAACTTGCCTTTGTATATTTTATTTGCACTTCATCAGTACAGTCATATTTTTCCTGTAATGTAATGACCAGGACTTTAAGCAGGATTTGTCCCATGGCTTAAGTATTATTCTATATAGTTTCATTTTAATTCCTCTGCTCTTGTCATCTTTGGCTATCAAAGGATAGAATCCTGTTTGTCTTTTTAATAAGATCATTGGCCTTTTGGTACTTTTAACAATTTGTGCACAATCTCCTAGGTCCTTCCACGACAAAGTCCTACTATTTATCTGTATTCCCTTCCCTTCTTGCACCTCCCAGATGCATTATGAATCAAATTCCATTTGCCATTTTCTGCCCAACTGATGAAACCACTATCTTCCTGCAGTCTTGAGTGTTTCTCCTCACTGCCAACCATGTGGTCAATTTCTGTATCATCTACAGCTACTTTATCATTCCCCTTACATTTTGGTCTCAATCCCTGCTATGTATAAGGCCTTTGGAATTCCTGGTAGCAGTCTTCTAGTCATAAAAATGCCCTTTACAAATTACTCTTTCTGTTATTGAGCCTGTTTTGTTGGATTTTTACCTTAGCCAACCAGGTGGGATGTGTTAAAATTTTGAAATCTTTGTAGCATACATAAAAACACTCAGACCTCATTGATCGTCCTTGTACCATATTGATCATATTACTCTTGGAGGACTTGCCCTTAACAAATCCGTGCTGACTGTCCCAGGTTAATGTGTACCTTTGCAAATGAACATGCATGCTATCTTTTAGAATGTGTTCTAATAATTGGTCTACCACCAAAATCAAAATAACTAGCCCGTTATTATTTCATGTACCCATACCTTCTACCTGTAACAACAACAGTACATTAGTTATACACTGGCACTATTCAAACACCAGAGAAGATTGGAAAAATTGTAGTCAAAACTTCTGCCGTTTCCTGTTTTGTTTCTTTTAATAGTCTTAATATATTTCACAGAGTCTGGAATTTTTATCCATTTTTAAAGATGATAAACACCTGAATAGTTTGTCTTTTTTCTGTTTATCCCACCTAATTTTCCAACTTGTTTGCCTTGGTTTAAGATTTGGCATCAGACTACCTTTGTGGAAACAATCACAAAATATTCTTTAAAATCTTGCCCATAACCAGGTTTCCTTTTTATTCCCTAATAGGCCGAATGCCTTCCTTAGTTTATACTTGCTCTTTGTATGCTAGTTAAACATTTGGATTTTACTTTTTCTTACCCTTCCTTGCATTTTAATTTTGCTCCTACACTTCCCGCTGTCACCTAGACTTACTGATGTATTAACCTCTGGGTGTCAGACATGTATGTCCATTTTGCCTTATTCTTCCCTTTGTGGAGCATGTTTACTCTGAACCACTTAAATCTCCCCGTTAAATGCCTTCCATTGTACTCTGTCATTTGTCCTTAAATTTTTGTTTCTATTTCTTTAAATCCTTGCCTATCAACACAAAAAATAGATTTTCATCACATAGGTCTTCAAAGGGTGGTATGCCTGAGAAAGTGTGAAATTTTTCTGTTAATCCTGACTAAGATTAAATATTAATGCTTTCAAAGAGAAGTAGTGGTGTACTGCAAAAGTTACAGTTCCCATTATTTTGTGGTACTTTTCCATTTTGCATTGCAGTGAATTATGTTTAAGCTATGCCAGCATATGTATCCTCTTTCAAGAATGATTTAGTTGTCCTTAATTGCCCTTTTCCCAAAGTAAGGGAAGAAAAGTAAGATGCTACAAACCCTATTGATAATTATTGTAAGAATATTGGATTGCTCAGAGGCATATTGTTGGTTGTAAAAAAAATCTGTCTGTCCCTTTCTGTTGTTTCTGGGTATTTTGTGCTCTTCAAACAGAAGATTATCTTTCTGGAGATCAGTAAAAATGTATATTAATTCTATTTAATAGCAGTAGTGTTTGCTGACTACTGTCCTGTGATTTCTTTACTGATTCGTTATCTATTCTTCTGCCTGTGTGATCTTTCTCCCAAAGCTGCATACTACTTTCATCATAGACAACAGTTTATCTTCCCAGGTGAGTAGTCTTTTCTTCAAATGTTTCTTCCTTCATCTTTTTTTCAGCTATACACTGTTTCTTGAGGAAAAATAACTCTTAATACCCTATCACCCTGTGTAGAGACTTTAACCACTTAATTATTTTTAGTTGGCAGTTTTAGTGGGTTAGTTTTTACATAGTACAATCATATAAATGATCAATGCTAATTGTAACTTTCTGTTGTCTAGATGTGCCTAGCCCGACATTGCATGTCACTTCACAGCCTGAAACCTCTGAAGACACTAAGTAAGCGTTATTTTATC
Source organism: Hemitrygon akajei (assembly GCF_048418815.1). Lineage (NCBI taxonomy): Eukaryota > Metazoa > Chordata > Chondrichthyes > Myliobatiformes > Dasyatidae > Hemitrygon > Hemitrygon akajei. The sequence continues at coordinate 12,684,832 of NC_133131.1, forward strand.
TTTATTTCCATACTGTATAATGTGCAAGTTTGACATTTTAAACAACAGGATCAGTTCATTGGCATCTCCTAGGCTATGTTTCTTGCATCAATAATGTAATATTAGAGCCCTGCATAACCACTATAATGACTCACCCATGATCTTCAGTGACAGATGATGGTTGAACAATGAAGTTAAAAGTTGAGGGTGGGTTGGGGTTTGTCAGTGGGAAGATGGCATAGAGCTGCTTCATTGAAAGACAGAAAATGTACTTTTCTTTCAAAAAGCCAGATTTTCTATTGAGAAGGATTGTATATTTTAAAGGAAATCTCTATGGCATAATTTTCTGTCTAACCTTTTTTGAAGTGAATAATTTTCAATTAATTTTTCTGTTTTATATATTTTAAAAATTCCTTTCTGCTTGCTTTATTCAATATTATTTCTCGCTGTCATATTGGAGGTATTGTATATAAAAATCTCCAGCATTGCCAAGTTCTTTGTAACAATTGCATTGCTAAATGAGTTTTTCTGATTTAATTTTGCACTGGTTACTTGCATTAATTATAGAGCTGGGTTCCTAATCTGGGGCCCATAGACTCCTAGCTTAATGGTAGGGTCCATGGCATAAAATGGTTGAGAACCCTTGCATTAAAGTAATGTTGATGATATTTAACAAAATCGAAATATGGTGTCATTTTGAGGTGTGAAAGTTTTCACATTTTTGTATTTAGTATGATTTGCAATTTTGGGTTTTACATTTTACTGAACAGTTTTATTTCATTGTTTAGAGTTTAAAAAGTTTTTGTTGTAAGTGGTACAATAATTTGTTTTAAGAATCTAGTAGAGATTACTATGGTTTGTTTCTAGCCTATGAAAGACAATAATACTCTACTCTGCTCCTTCTGGGACTAGACATGGGTGTTATTACCAGAGGGAAAGCAAGTTTTGTATGAGTTTTGCCATATGGATGAATGTCTTTTTAAACATTCTCGTTCTTTATATGGTATTGGTTTTTAAGGCTGTTACACATTGTCCATTCTTCTAAAGTGAGTGATCAAATCCTCTGTATCTGCTAGAACATTCCAATTTCTAGATCATAGATGTTACTCCTAACCATATTCATCTTCAAAACATCTTATCAGAATTAATTTTGCTACTCTTGGCCATTTACCTTCACTTTTGAATATAATTATACTTTCAACAATATAGTTATAATGGAATATATTCTTGCTTTTGCAGTACTGTAGAGGAAGCTGAAACAGATGCTGTTGAAGAAATAGATGCGGAGGTACGTTGACCGTAAATAAACTGTACTGTGTGGGTTATGCAGCAATTGTGGACAGAGAAGCGAAGTGAACATTGGGAGACCAATCGGAAGTGTTATCTATGTTTCTCTCCTCATGTGCTGTCTGATGCAAGTATTTCCTGAATCCATAGTAAATCCTCTTTACATCGGCAGCACAGCAGTGGAAACTGCAAGCAGTTTCAAACTCCAGGGAGTGCACATTTCGCACAACCTCTCATGGTCCCAGAATACATTCCACATAATGAGGAAAGCTCACCAAAGTCTCTACTTTCTGAGGAGGTGGAAGATAACTGGACTATGTGCATCTATACTCCCATCCTTCTATTTTGTGTGTGTGCATATATATATATTCATTGTGTTCTTTATCTTGATTTGTTTTTTTATTAGGCTGCATCGGATCTGGAATGACAATTATTTCATTTTCCTTTACAGATGTACTGGAAATGACATTAAACGATCTTCAATATGCTTTACTGTCCTTTTGTTGCATACTGAAGTAAAGTTTCGTGATTCAAAGCTGTAGATTTGCGTTTGAAGTCAGTGTAGCTACTTACACGCACTTAAGAATGAAACTTTAACCTGATGAATCAGAATCAGGTTTAATATCACTGGCATGTCATGAATTTGTTGTTTTGCAGCAGCAATACATTATAATGATAAAACTATAAATTACAGTAAGATATATGTAGTGCAAAAAGAGAGCAAAAAAACGAAAAAAAGTTGAGTTAGTGAGTTCATTACCCATTCAAAACTCTGTTGGAGGAGGGGAAGAAGCTGTTCCTAAAACGTTGAGTATGTATCTTCAGGCTCCTGTACCTCCTTGATGGTAACAATGAGAAGAGGGCATGTCCTGGGTGATGGGGATCCTTAATGATGGGTTAATGGGATCCTCCTTTTTGAGGTATAAATACTACTGTTGATTATTTTCTTCAGACAAAAACGTAAATTGCCTATGTAACATTAGCTGCCAAAAAAGTGCACATACTTCATCTAGGCGTTTTGACAATTGTGGAAGATTAATTAAGGTAATCAATTTGATCGAGGAAGAATTTCAGGATGTATATTGTATACATTTCTCACATTACATTGAACCTATTGAGATCTGAAATGGCTATAAATAATGACCATTCCAACATTAAGCCCTTTAGAGTATATAAAACCAATAAATACTTGCATTACATATCTTGCTTGCCTTTTCATCTTGATAAGTTCCCATGATTGCTGAACTCCTATTTATTCCCTCCTTCCACACTCTTCATTTACACCACGAAATAAGAAACCTCAACAAGACTCTCTCACAGACAGCTCTAGAGCATTCATGTGGGTCTTTGGGCCTGATTGTCAGTGCTAAATCAGAGTCGCACTCTTAGAGATTTGAATATAGCTGTCTCACTTGACAGTGCACTATTGAGAAGAAGGTGCGCTTGTTAAAATTTTAAATAAGAAATTTCCATCACGACACAATGGCTCTGTGTTAGCTCCTGCAGCTTTTTTTGTGGTGGGAATTTATTTTCAGTCAACTTGAGTAGTTTCAGTAGCTTTGCTCTTTTTAAACAACTAGACCAGAATACATAGGAAGCAAAATTTCCTGAGGGTAAATCTTGGTCTGGCTCAAGTCTGAAGTCAAAGGAAGCATTGAATCAGATTACCTACTAGGTACAATTTATAAGAGTGAGTGGAATTATGGTGGGACATTGGTGAAAATAGGACTAAAAGTAATTGTTTAATAATCAGATCAAAGTTTTGTTTGCACAATTACATTTCCATTGTTCTGTTTTCTTTTCAGACTGAAGAGCGAGCACTTGAAGATGAGGCTAATAAGTCAGAATTGGAATATGAGACTGATGAGGTTGATGATTTGCCAAGTTCTAGACCGTACTGGAAAGGGCCAATTTTTCGCAAAGCCAGCCAGACAAGTGTCTTCTTACAAGAGTGGGACATCCCTTTTCATGAATTGGAAGTTGGAGACCTGATAGGCCAAGGGAGATGGGGAAAAGTTCACAGAGGACGCTGGCATGGAGAAGTGGCAATTAGGTTGTTAGAGATTGATGGAAATAATCAGGATCACCTGAAATTATTTAAAAAAGAAGTGATGACTTATCGTCAAACAAGGCATGAAAATGTGGTACTTTTCATGGGAGCTTGTATGCACCCACCTCATTTAGCCATTATTACAAGGTAGGTAAAGTATGAGTGCTTCTTTTATACTTTTGTATCATATCCCTGTTTTGTTCAAGTGTCCAGATCAACTTGCTCAGCAGTTGAATTTGTGTAAAGCTGAAGTTATTTTTCTCTTTAAAAAGTAGTAATTATTTGAACAGGATTTTTAAAAAAAGGTAATTGAAGTTCTGCATTGTTATGCTGGTGCAAAATAGATGCATTATGCTGGCCCTGTCTTGATGCAAAACTTTTATTAACAGACAAATGGAGATTGGTAGAAAGCAAGAAATACTCCAGGTTCATCATCAAATTTTAGTTTATGATTCAGTTAGCCAGAGGTTCAGCAGAAGAACTTGGCACTTTACATATTATGCTTTTCTCTCAAAATGCATTGGCACACTGGCCAGCTAGCCTGTTTTCACCTACCTTCTCTCACTTGCTCATTGAAAGGTCTAGAAGATAATTAAAGAGGTTGTTGTTTGGCTAAATATGCTGTTTTCATTTACAATTTCTCTTCTAGTTTGCTTTCCCAGAAGTCCTAATTCTAAACATTGAATGTAATTAGATATTTTCAGCATGTGACCAAATGTATTTTTTGTAGTTTCTGTAAAGGACGGACACTCTTCTCATTTGTAAGAGATTCCAAAACTACACTGGATATTAACAAGACAAGACTGATTGCACAGGAAATTATAAAAGTAAGTTTATATAAAGAAAGATTTTTAAAAAATTAGCTTTATTTGTCACATGCAAATAGAAATATTAAACATACAATAAAATGTGTTGTTTTGCATCAGTGACCAACACAGTCTGATGGTTGTTCTGGGGGCAGTCTGAAAGTGTTTCCACGCTTCCAGTGCCATCATAACATGCCCACATCTCTCAACCCCTAATTGTATGTCTTTGGAATGTGGGTGGAAACGGGAACACCTGGAGGAAATCCATGCAGTCATGGGCAGAATGAACAAACTCCTTACAGACAGCAACAGGATTTGAACCATGATTGGTGATCGCTGACACTATAAAAGAGGGTTTCAGTACAAATTTATTTTTTGAATATTTCTTAGAGTCCTTGTGCAGGATTCCTTAAAGATTAACTTGCAGGTTGAGGTGGTAGTAAGGAAGGCAAATGCAATATTAAGCATTCATTTCAAGAGGGCTAGAATATAAGAGCAAGGATGTGATGCTGAGGTTTTATAAGGGATTAATTAGGCTCCACTTGGAGTATTGTGAGCAATTTTGGGCCCCTTATCTAAGATGTGCTGGTATTAGAGACTGTGCAGAGTAGGTTCACAAGAATAATTCCAGGAATGAAGGGTTACGTATGAGGTGGGTTTGATGGTTCTGGGTCCGCACTCACTGCAATTTAGAAGAATTGTGGTGGGGGGAGATCTCATTGAAACCTATCAAATATTGAAAGGCTTAGACAGAGTGGATGTGGAGAGGATATTTACTTATAGTGTGTGAGTCTAGGACCAGAGGGCACAGTCTCAGAATAGAGGGATGTTTATTGAGAACAGAGATGAGAAGAGATGAGGTGGTGAATCTGTTTGAATTCATTGCCATGGATAGCTGTGGAGGCCAAATCATTGAGTATATTTCAAGTAGAGTGTGATAGGTTCTTGGTTAGTCAGGACATCAAAGGTTACATGGAAGAAGGCAGGAGAATAGCATTAAGAGGGATAATAAATCAGTTATGATGGAATGCAGAGTAGACTCGATGGGTCGAGTAGCCTGATTCTGCTCCTATGTCTAATGGTCTTAACTGCTAAAAGTGGCTGATTCCTATTCCTGTTTTCTCATGTTCTCCACTGTACCTTCCACCACTGAGCACATTCACAAGCACTGTTGTCACAAGAAAGCAGCATCCATCGTTAAGGACCCCCACCATCCAGGTCATGGTCTCTTCTCGCTGCTGCCATTGGGAAGGAGTTACGGGAGCCTTGGGTCCCATACCACCAGAATCACGCTCCTAAATCAGCATAGATAATTTCACTCACCTCAACTCTGAAGTGAATCCACAACCTATGGACCCACTTTCTATGACACTAAACTCATGTTCCAAATATTATCTTTTTTATTTAATTACTTATGCTTATTTCTTTTGCTCATTTGTTGTTTGTCATTCTTTGTGTGTAGTTTTTCATATATCCTATTGTATTTGCCTGCAAGAAAATGAATCTCAGAGTAATATATGTGCCATATGCATACTTTGAAAATAAATTTACTTTGAACTTTTGAACTTTAATATAAAATGTATTTTTCTGTCCAGGAAAAAAATTCAAATTCTACAAACTATTTTTATAAGTTTTATATTGTTTGCATTTTTTCTGATCCATGTAGCTGAAGGACTGAGCAGTGTCCACCAGTTTTTCATTTTTGATCTTGCTTTTGTATTTTAACATATTAATTCTCTGTTAGTCTTGTTTTTATTGTACTTGTGCAGAAAATTCTTTCTCTTAAATCTGTTTTCCACACTTCAGAGATTTTTTTTAAATTCTAGGGGATGGGATACCTTCATGCAAGGGGGATTGTGCATAAGGATTTGAAGTCAAAGAATATCTTTTATGACAATGGAAAAGTTGTTATCACCGATTTTGGGCTATTTGGTATATCTGGTGTGGTACAGGAAGACAGGTAAGACATGAATGCACCCACTTTGGCAATCAGGGTTAACTGCAAAGAACTGTTTTATTTGAAAATTTTATATGCTATTCTTTTCCTCCTTCCCTTGTATTGTTTCCTTCTGGAAATACTGGTTGCTCTGTCCATGTTACTTTGTGGCCGTGAGGTTTTATAGAAGTTTCAAGCTCACTATCATTGTGTGATCATGGCTGGCTATCCAAATTTATTACCTGGTTCCTGTTTTCTCCCTTAATCCCCTAAACTTTTAACTAGCATATCTAGCTCCTCCTTGAATATATTTTACCTGTGGTAAAGAAATCCACAAGTTCAGTAGTCCTTGGGTGAAGAAATTTCTCCTCACCTCAGTCCTGAATAACTGGGCTGTGTTGCCCACCATATAATCTGATCAATCCCACAGGATTTTAGAAGTTTTAATAAGGTCCCCTGCTAAACATTCTTAGACTGAGTTTCTATGCAAGGCTGGCTATTGCAAGGTTAGTATACACTCAATGGTTATTATACACTCCTAAGTGACCAAAATAAACAGGAGATAACTTAAGTAGGCCAACCTTGATTTTTTTTTAATTAAAAGGTTTGACAGTTTAAAATTAGTATGCAAATAAAATATTGAAAAGCTGAAATTAATGAAGAGTGCATCTTTTTTGATTAAACACAATTTAAAACACAAATTTTAATTTAAGATGAAGAGAGAGACTTTTTATAGTTAATAGCTAGTTCCCTCTATATCAATTGACCGTAAATCATAGTCATGTGATGTACATATGGCAATATTCTGCTTGTGAATGAGAGGTTAATCATGTTAACTCTGCATTGAAGGAAATAACATTCCTAAACTTGAGTTTCTATAAAAGGCTGGGTATTGCAAGGTTAGTATACACTCAGTGTTTATTAGGTACAGGAATGGAACCTGGTGTAGTCTTCAGCTGCTGTAGCTCGTCCACTTCAAGGTTCAATATGCTATGTTTTCAAGAGATGCTCTTCTGCACACCACTGTTGTTTTGAGTTACTGTCACTTTCCTGTCATCTTGAACCAGTCTGGCCATTCTGCGGTGTCCCCTCTCATTAACAAGGAGTTTTCGCCCACAGAACTACTGCTCACTGGATGATTTTTTTTGTTTTTGTTTTTCACACTATTCTCTGTAAATGCTAGAGACTGTTGTATGTGAAGATCCCAGGAGATCAGCAGCTTGAGATACTCAAGCCATCCGATCTAGCACCAAGAATCATTCTACAGTCAAAGTCACAATTTTCCCCATTCTGATGTTTGAACTGAACAATAATGGAACCTCTTGGTCATGTCTACATGCTTTTCTGTATTGAATTGCTACCACATGATTGGCTGATTATATGTTTGCATTAATGAACAGCTGCACCTAATAGTGGCCACTGAGTGTATATTAATGTTGTATGCCTCAATGTTCTCTCTACATATGGATACATCTCATTGATTTGAGGAGTTTCACAGAAGTATCACAGTAAATTCTGCCAATTTGTCTTGCTCGTGTACATTTCTTGGTGTCCTGCTGTGATTTTGTATTGTAATGAGAAAACATTTTTAGTTCTACTGAAAATAACCATGTAACTTTGTTCTAAATCAGACAACATTGTTCACACATCAGTTGCTTGAATTGTAAAGGGAGCCACTATTATTGCTGATCTAGAAAGTAGAATATTGATCTTTCAGAATTGCTGTTGTAGCTAAAAATCTGGGCTTAAACATTGGGTAGGGATGTGATGATATTTGTCTCTGATGGTCCAAATAGTGAAATATTCTTGAACTAAATGTTTGAGGACTGTTAATGACCATTGACAGCTGTACTTTTAAAATATGGTAAATCTTATAAAGATTTACAAAGCTATTTAATTTGAATTATGTTTCAAATTTTTCAATAAAGTTATTAATGTTGTCTTTAATTTTGTCCTTAAAAATTATGACAGAAGAGAAAATGAGTTGAAGCTGCCAAATGGTTGGTTGTGCTATGTAGCTCCTGAAATAGTCCAAGAAATGTATCCAGGCAAGGATGAAGACAAGCTCCCATTTTCAAAGGCAGGAGATGTATATGCATTTGGGTATGATTTTAAAGTTATCAATACTTGTCTATTAATTGTAGATAATAACTGGTATGAAAATAAGCATTGTTGTTTTACATGTGTAATTCCAAGGTTTTTATTTTCTTAGAAAACCATTTAGTGCTTTTTTTTAGGCTTTATCAATCCTCATTCTCCATATGGCTTTTAATTTAAGAGGATTCAATCGAGCTGTTTAATCAGATGGGTCATTACGGTCTACACTCAGTGGCCATTTTATTAGGTACAGGATCATACCTAATAAAGTAGCCATAGGAGTGGAACCTGGTGTGATCTTCTGCTGTAGCCCATTCACTTCAAGGTTCGAACATTGTGTGTTCAGAGATGCCCTTCTGCACACACACCACTGTTGTAACGTGTGATTATTTGTCAGCTCGAAACAGTCTGGCCGTTCTCCTATGACCTCTCTCACAAACAGGACATTTTTGCCCACAGAATTGCCACTCTCTGGATTTTTTTTTGTTATTCAAAGCATTCTCTGTAAACTCTAGAGGCTGTGCATATCCCAGAAGATCAGCAGTTTCTGAGACATTCAAACCACCTTGTCTGTCACCAACATATGAGGAGCCATTGGAATTTACACTGGAATTTAGAAGAATGCTGTGGCGGCGGTGGGGTTGGATCTCATTGAACCCTACTGAATGTTGAAAGGACTAGATAAGGTGGATGTGGAGAGGATGTTTCCTATGGTGGAGGTATCCAGAACTAGAGCACAGCCTCAGAATTGAGGGGTGACCCTTTAGAACAGAGATAAGGAGGATTTTTTTTAGCAGAGAGTAGTAAATCTACCACAGACTCTGGTAGAGGCCAAGTCCATCAGTATACTTAAGGCGGAAGTTGATAGTTTCCTGATCGGTCAGGGCATCAAAGGGTGGCGAGAAGGCAGATGTATGGGGTTGAGTGGGATCTGAGTTCAGCTATGATGGAATGGCAGAGGAACCTCAATGGGCTGAATGGCCTAATTCTGCTCCTATGTCTTATGGTCCAACAATCATTCCATGGTCAAAGTAATTTATCACAATTCTTCCTCATTCGGATGCTTGATTTGAACAACAACTGAATCTTTTGACCATGTCTGCATGCTTTTATGCACTGAATTGCTGCCACATGCTTGGCTGATTAGATATTTGCATTAATGAGCAGGTGTACCTAATGAAGAGGGTTCTGAATATATGTGGATGGTTTAAATTTACAACCTGTTTTAAACTGGGCTTTTTAATACTGAATTTGTGTATAGTTTTTTATTTTTATTTAACTTCCTTACTTTTGCAGAACTATTTGGTATGAACTTCAAGCAAGGGATTGGCCATTTAAGAATCAACCAGTAGAGGCAATCATCTGGCAAGTTGGTAGTGGGAAAGGAGTAAATAATCTTTTGGCTCAGATTTCATTTGGAAAAGAAATAACGGTGAGTGAGTATAATCATAGGACAGCTAATTGTTTGTCAAAGTGCTAAAGATTGCGCAATGATAGTAGAATTTCTGCAGTGATACCTTAATTTCAAAATATTTTGACACCAACCACACTTTTTTAAAATTAACAGGAATTCAAATCATCAATGTTCTTTTGTTTAAGAGGAAATTTGATAAACATTTGTGACCCTATATTTTATAATTAAAATGCTGTTCTTACTGTTTAGGGTTCTCTAAAATTGTAGCAATTGTAGTTTTAGAGATTTCTGATAGTGAACACAATATCTTTATCAATAAATTTATTAGCTGGCACTTATACCTTTGTAGAGCAGAGTAGCCAGTGTTCTGTTTCTATACATATAAATACAGGAGGTTCTGTAGATGCTGAATATCTAGGGTAACACATATGAAATGCTGAAGGAACTCAGCAGGTCAGGCAGTATCTATGGGGAAAAAAAGTCTGTTCCTTTCCATAGATGCTACCTGACCTGGTGAGTTCCTTCACCATTTTGTTTGTATATGATACATAGTTTGTTTTAACTCCAGGCTGGATCATTGCTATTGACTTAGTGATGCAACTTTATCTTCTTCATTAGCTTGTTGGAAATAACAAGTTTTGGTTGGTTTGTCAGTTCTCTCTTTCTAATAAAAGAAACAATCAATCTGGAAATACTTATGGATCAATAGAAATTAATCCGTAACATGACTGGTCAAAGAGCTTGCCAATGTAGAATAATATGGGAAAATAGTAAATTTTCCAGTTTAGCAGGAAAACTATAAAATAAATATTTCTCTAAATGGTGCAAGATTACAGAACTCTGAGATGCAGAGAAAGGGGGTATGGCATCCTTGTGTATGACTTTCAAAAGGCCTTTATGTTGGCATAACAATAATTTGGATAATTAACAGAATGTTATTTATTCCAGGAGAACTTGAATATCAGTAGGAAGCTCGTGCTCAGTTACATAGAGCTTCGATCATACCACATTTGCAACCCATTTTATAGTGTTGGCCTCCTTAATTAGGGATGATATTGTGTTGTGGAAAAGATATTTTCATGAGGGGGATCCGTGTTTTAAAAGAAAGATTGCCCATTTAAGATATTTTTCCCCTTAGAACCATGAGTCTATAAAATTCTCTTCATGGTTGTTGAATTATGCAGTACAAAAACAAGATTCTTTAACCCACTTGTGCTGACACATTTACCTTACTCCTAAACTGAAACATCCATCAGTTCCTCTCCAGATTTTACTACTCACCAACACATGGAAACAATATACAATGGCCACCTCAAATACCAATTCTCAAGACTTTGTGGTATAGGAAGAATGCTGAGAATCAGCAGGAAACCTGTGATTGCAGAGAAAGCTTGCAAACTGCATGCATTGGGCATGAAACAATTGAAACAGGAGTTGAATATTTAAAACAAGGGTGAAAAATTATTATGGGTTGACAGCAATGCAGAGTAGGGGCTGTAGTCAGGCCAAGGGATTCAGTGGTCTATCACAGCTGCCAAGTTGAACGTAAATTGAAAGTTTAGATCAAAGAGGAGTGGGTATAAAAATGAACAAGCACACTGAAACACACATAAAATGCTAGAGGAACTCAGCAGGCTAAGCAGCATCTATGGAAAAGAGTACAGTCGAAGTTATGGTGTGAGCACACTGAAATGAAGATTGAGGTGACTGAAAGCTGAAGTGATATTAAAGACTTTTTAAAGTTGTGGACCATGTTTAGTCATGTATAGAATTATAGATATTGTTGGCAAGGTCTGCATTAATTTCTCATCTCTATGCTGGAGTACATGACAAATTGCCACTTGAAACTGTATCCAGAGACCAAAACCCTGCCACTAAAGGAAGACCTGAAACATTGATGACCTGTTCTGCTTATTCCATAGGAAATTCTCTCTGCATGTTGGTCTCATAGTCAGAGTGAAAGACCAACTTTTTCTCAGCTGATGGACATGCTTGAAAAACTGCCGAAGCTGAACAGGCGACTTTCCCATCCAGGTCACTTCTGGAAATCTGCAGAGTTAGTATTCCACTGTTTTCAATTTTATGCTATGTACTGTGGTGCTTCAGTATATTTGGTTATGGTTAATAGTTTATTCTTTAAGTGGCTTCTTAACTGTTAATATTGCCTCTGTTTTTACTTTTGTATTGAGTCATTGGGATATATGTTTAGTTATTTTATTTGCACCAAAACAATTAACTGAGAACTTTAGTGTTTGTAATTAGTTTTTTATTTTACCTGAACTTGCCACCTATTCAAAATGTTATTTTTCTTTTTAAATGGTTTATTTTTCTCATTTATAATTATGTTTTATACCTGTGTAGAAGATTATTACAAACAGGCTAACACCACTGTTAGACGCTGATGATTCAGGAAATGTTGGAAATCCTGAGCAACATAGACAAAAATGGTTGACGACCTCAACAAGTCAGACAACATCTATAATGGGATTAACTAAGCTCTGATGAAGGGTGTTGGCCTGAAATATTGACTGTTTATTCTCTTCCCCATAGATACTGACTGACAATGAATTTTTCCAACATTTTGTCTGTGTAACAGTATTGTTATGTGTACAAGCACTGATCTCTGGTACAAATACTTGTAGCATCCACTACCATTGCATTGGCCTTTAACCCAGTTGTTTTCTCTGGCATTTCATTAATGGTTCTGGAGTATGTGCGCTACAGTAGTGGAGCAGTTAGCACAATGTTATTACAGCTTAGGGCATTGGAGTTCAGAGTTCAATTTGACATCATCTGTGAGGAGGTTGTGCGTTCTCCCTGTGGAGTGTGTGGGTTTTCTCCAGGACCTCTGAATTCCTTCCACTGTCCAAAGACTTGATGGTTAGGAGGTTAACTGGTCATTGTAAATTGCCCCATGATTAGTTTAGGGTTATATTGGGGGTTGTTGGGGGGTGTGGCTTGATGAGTCAGAAGGGCCCTTTCTGCACCATATCTCTTAAAATAAAAACAAATAAATGTAGGTAACATAGGCTTGTCTTTAAATTTAAGATCTCTGTGTTGAATGACCACAAAAATACATCAACAACTTCACTTTTAATCTGATAAATCTTCCCCACAAAATTTAAGTGTCAAATATTGAAGATACATTTTCACTAGATCCACACAAAAATCATGAACAGGCAAAAATTAATTTATACTGTGACAAATGCACTCAGACACAAACCATTTTTCATATTTTCCTTTCATTGGCCTTTCTGGGGACCAGTTGTCAATGGGAGGAGTCGGTCCAGGCTGGTGGCTTCTGGAGGTAACAAGAACAGACAGAGGTGGTAGAATTTTTGAGGTTGAGAGGACCTGGCCCCATAAGAAGTAGACTTTTTTAAGAACCATTGCAGTGCTCTGCAGAGGTCCCTTTTAAATGACTGCTCGTTCAGCCATTGGATTTTATTTGTTGAATTGACTCTGTCCCTAGAGAAACACCATAGCTGTAACTTTGACAACCAGACTTGCCTTTTTTTTTGTTGTTTTTATTGGTGACCAATATTGAGGTCAGCTCCAAAATTGTCCAGTTAATTTATTGTTTAAAAAATACCACCTTCAAACATTCCAGAGGGGTCCAGAATTGACTTGTCATTAATGTGAATTAACAATGAGCTACCCATCTACAAGTGCCATACAAAGTGCTTTTCTTCAAAAACTAGAAGTTTTCTTTTCCAAATGATATAGATAAGAAAGCCTTTACCATATTGTTTCTGCTTGAAAGTTAACGTTTATTGTAGTTTACACTTTTCAATGTATGACTGAAAAATGTGATTTAGAAGTATTGTATATTATTAACTGTGCTTTTTTAAAATATTTTTATTAGTTTTTCTATACATTTTACAAATTAAAAACCCCAAATCACAATGAGGAACATTAATACAGTACAAAATTAAGCATACAATGACAATATGCTACAAAGGAAGAGAATTTGACAAAAAAGCACCTAAATTGAAGACAAGTAAACTTAGTATCCTCCCCAAGCCCCACAACACAAAAAAAAACAACTCCAGACCAACCACAACACAATATAGAGAGTATAAATCAGGACAATCAAACTCACAGACTGTGAATACATTTAGCAACAGAGGATAATAATGCCTACTACCAGGAAAAAAAAGGGAGCTGAAAGCAAGGGACCGAAAAGAGAAAAAAAAAGAAAAAAAAACCCTAGTCAAGAGGAAGGTTATGAAAGTACTCGATAAAAGGTCCCCAGACCTTATGGAATTTTAGATCCGAATTAAGAACTGAATAATGAATTTTTTCGAGGTCCAAGCAGGCCATGATGTCGTTAAGCCATTGCGCATGAGTGGGCGGGGCAACATCTCTCCATCTAAGGAGGATCAAGCGTCTAGCCAGGAGAGAGGCAAAGGATAATATTCGGCATTTGGTCGGACTCAGACGTAACTCTGTCTCGCCCCAGAAACCGAACAAAGCAATTAAAGGGTTTGGTTCTAGGTGCTGATTCAGAATACACGATAATGTAGTGAAGACATCTTTCCAAAATTTCTCCAAGCTCGGACAGAACCAGTACATATGGATGAGAGAGGCCACGCCCCTCTTGCATTTATCACAGAGCGGACTAATGTTAGGGTAGAATCGAGATAGTTTAGATTTAGACATATGTGCTCCATGAACAATCTTAAACTGTAAAAGGCAATGACGAGCATAAAGAGAGGTTGAGTTAACTGATTTGAGAATCGAGTCCCAGCTCTCATCAGATAAGGAGGTATTTAAATCCTGCTCCCAGGCCATTTTAATTTTATCCACAGGGGCCCGTCGTAAGGCTGCTAATTTATCTCGAATAATTGATATTAAACCTTTACCTAGTGAGTTAATGGAAAGAAATAAGTCTATAGCATTTTTCACAGGCATTTCAGGAAAGTTAGGAATTAAAGGAGCAATAAAGTGTCTAATTTGGAGATAACTAAAAAAATGAGCATTGGGCAGATTGAACTTAACAGAGAGCTGCTGAAAAGAAGTGAAGCGATTATCAATGAAAAGATCTTCAAAATGTCTAATGCCCTTCCTATACCAAACATGGAATGCTGAATCGTACGTAGTAGGTAAAAAAAAAAAGGTGATTATGTGCGACAGGGCTGGAAATGGAAAAACCATGGAAACTATAGCATTTCCTAAACTGAGCCCATATACGCAAAGTGTGTCTAACAAGAGGATTAGCTGTTAATCTGGACAGACTACTAGGCAGTGCAGAGCCAAGAAGTGCAGAGATAGATAATTCTTTAGTAGAGCTCAACTCCATTGCCACCCAATTAGGGCACTCGGGTTGGCCGTGGAAGAAAGACCAAAAGGTAGCACAGCGTATATTAGCTGCCCAATAATATAAACGAAAGTTAGGTATAGCCATGCCACCCCCTTTTTTAGATTTTTGGAGATGGATTTTATTAATCCTAGAGCGCTTATTCTTCCACAGATATGACAAAATAATAGTCTAAGGAATCAAAAAAAGATTTAGGAATAAAAATTGGGATAGATTGAAATAAGTATAAAAATTTGGGGAGAACATACATTTTAACAACATTAATGCGACCTACCAAGGACATAGATAGAGGTGACCATTGTACCAGACTCTGTTTTGTAGTATATGAAAGATTGGCAAAGTTTTCACGAAAGAGATCTTTAAACTTCCTTGTGACTGTAATTCCAAGATAAGTAAATTGATTATGGACTACTTTAAAAAGGAGATCACGAAATGTTAGTTCTTGTGCTTCTTTATTAATTGGGAAAAGTTCACTCTTATGTAAATTAAGTTTATAGCCAGAGATCTGGCTAAACTGGTCAAGAAGTGAAAACATTAAAGGTAAGGATGTAGACAGATTTGAGAGAAAGAGTAATAAGTCATCAGCATAAAGAGAAACTTTACGCTCAACACCCCCCTCCAAATCCCGGTCAATTCAGGACAATTTCGAAATGCTATCGCCAAAGGTTCTATAGCCAAATCAAAGAGAAAGGGACTTAAGGGGCATCCCTGACGGGTGCCACGTTTGAGATTAAATACCTGGGATTTCTGAAAATTAGTTAAAACAGAAGCAATAGGACACAGGTACAGCAATTTGATCCAAGAGATGAAACTTGGACCGAGGTCAAATTTTTCTAAGACTGCAAAAAGGTAGTTCCACTCTATACGATCAAATGCTTTCTCCGCATCAAGGGAAATAACACATTCAGGAATCCCAGTTGGAGGTGAGTATAAGATATTGAATAAACGCTGAATGTTAAAAAAAGGGAGATGGTTTTTAATAAAACCTGATTGGTCATCAGAGATAATGGAGGGAATAACAGTTTCTAATCTATGTGCCAAAACTTTAGCTAAGATCTTTACATCAACATTGAGCAAAGAAATCGGTCTAAACGAGGAACACTCTGTTGGGTCTTTGCCCTTTTTTAATAGAAGAATAATAGATGCCTCATTGAAAGAGGGTGGCAATTTTCCGTAATTAAACGAGTCAGATAATACTGAAAGTAACTGAGGAGAAAGAAGTAAGGAGAATGATTTATAAAATTCTACAGGGAACCCATCAGGTCCAGGAGATCTCCCTGAGGACAGTGCAGAAATTGCAGAAGATATTTCTTCTGATGATATAGGCGCGTTAAGTTTGGCTTTAAAATCAGGTGAAAGTGAAGGAATATTCAGATTCTTTAAAAATTGAACAGAGATATTGTCATTCAAAGATTCGGAGAAATAAAGCCGGGAATAAAATTTTTTAAATGCGTCATTAATTTCTAAATGATCCGATGTAAGGTCCCTGTTCTCCTTCCGGATCTTTGTAATATGTTGTTTGGCTTTGGAACGCCTCAGCTGATTGGCTAGAAATTTACCGGACTTATCCCCATGAATGTAGAAGCGACTCTTGCTTTCGAGAAGTTGGCGTTCAACAGGTTGAGTAGACAGAAGATTAAATTTAGTTTGGAGTTCAACGCGCTTCTTGTATAGTTCAGGGTTCTTAGTTTGAGCATATAGTTGATCCAATTCTTTAACGCGCTTCTTGTATAGTTCAGGGTTCTTAGTTTGGCATATAGTTGATCCAATTCTTTCATCTGGTTAATGAGGTCTAATCGATCTGCACAGGATCTTCTGTTGAGATTTGCTGTGTAAGAGATTATTTGACCCCTCAGATATGCTTTCATGGCATCCCAGACAATCTGGGATGGGACTTCAGGTGACGTATTAGTGTTAAAATAAAAGGTTATCTGATCCTTAATAAATTTTTAAAAATCATCATCCGATAATAAAGTTGAATCAAACCGCCAATGTTTATTCCTCTGAGGGAGACCAGGAAAGTTCAGAGAGAGAGAGAGTAATTGGGGCATGGTCAGAGATCAGTATACTCTGATAGTCACAAGAGTGGGCAAATGGAATAAGTTGGTTATCGAGTAAGAAATAGTCAATTCTAGTGAAGGTATGGTGAACATGTGAGAAAAAAGAATAGTCTCTCTCAGTAGGATGAAGGAAGCGCCATATATCAGAGATACCAAAATTAGAGAGAAACGATTGGATAGCTAAGGCAGATTTAGTAGGTGATCTGGTAACAGAGGACGATCGATCCAGATTAGGATCTAACCAACAGTTGAAGTCACCGCCCAGTATAAGAGAGTATGAGTTTAAGTCTGGTAGTGAGGAAAAAAAAGTTCAAAAAAGTTAACATCATCAAAGTTGGGGGCATACAGGTTTGCTAGTGCAACTTTAGTGTTATATAGTTTACCAGAAACAATAATTAAACGGCCATTTGTATCAGATATTTTATTATGGAGTTCAAAGGGAATATTTGAGTTAATAAGAATGGAGACTCCCCTAGCTTTAGCGGCAAAGGATGAATGAAAATGCTGACCCGCCCACTTTGACAGAAGCCGGGAGTTATCAAAACAACGAATATGAGTTTCTTGAAGGAAAGCAATGTCAGCTTTGAGTTGTTTAATATGTGAGAATACCTTCCTCCTTTTAACAGGGTGTTTCAATCCCTTTACATTCCAGCTCACGAATTTAAGTGCACTAGCCATTATCAATTACTAATGCATAAAAGGCAGCAGGCATATAAAAAGTCAAGCAATACAATAGCAGTCTGGGAGCAGAGATGTAAACATAGATTTGTAAAATCAAAACATAAACATGTCCTGAGCAATAAAGAAAAACAATAAATACAGTGAGTGATGTTGGAATGGAAAATCCAGTCCACCCACACAACCCAAAACTAGACGGCTACCAAAAAAAGCAGCTAGCTCTACCAAAAAAATTAACTCACATACAACTTCCAGATCTGTGTCATTAACAGCAGTTCCGTATAAATACTATAGCAAATAGTAACTAGTTTATGCACTAGAAAACATAACTACAAATTGGAACATCTTCTGCAGAAATATAAGACTTAATACAGAGAAAATCGGAAGGAAACCAAAACTAACCTACCCGCGAAAAATTATAGAAGAATAAAGTAAGAGAAAGGGGGGAAAAAAGGGGAGGGAGGGGAAAATTATAAATTCAAGAAGAGTACTTATCAACCATTTACAGAGAGGAGAAAATAAAATCAGAGACTAAAAAAAGGTGAAGGAAAAAAATAAATAAATAAAAAGAAGAGAAAATAAATCAGCAATTAAACTGTGAACCAACAAACGGAGGCCTTCACTAAAGACTTCAAACCTCCAAAACAAGTTATAGTCAGTTGTAGAACTCTATAGATAAAGTTATGCAAGAATAAAATAGATTGCACAAGTACTATTTAAACGTCCATAGGGAAACATTAAGCACAGAATGTCTATCTAAAAAAGACACACCGAATCCAGGGAGAGATTGTCAACAACCCTTAGAGTTTCAATTAATAATGTCTGAGTGATTCAAGTAAAGTCTGAGTCCAGAAAAAGTAATTTTACTACGAGAGGTACTTATCCACCATTTTAGGAGGTCCGATCGGGTTCCGAAGATGACTGGATAGCCGGAAGACTTGCCACAAATGCTTCAGGCTCCTTCACTGACTTAAGCCACTTATATTTTCCAGTATTAAGCTTGATACGTAAATCGGCAGGAGTGCGAAGGGAGGGTTTAAAACCACGATCAAAAAGCACTTTCATTACGCCTTTAAACTCAGCGCACATCTTTAAGGTCTGGGGTGCAAAATCTTCCACAAAGCGAATGATTGTATCCTGGAAAGTAAAAGTACCTCTGCGACGTGCCTCTATAATCAGACGGTGTTTTACCTGGTATTGATGAAAGCACAAAATTACTGGTCACGGGCGGGAGCCCAGAATTCCGGGGGGAACGTAGACCCTGTGTGCCCTTTCGAGCTCAGGCGGGTTCAGAAGCAAATCTTTCCCGAATATCTCACAGAGAAACTCGGCGAAAAACTTCACGGTTGATCCCTGCTCGGTGGCCTCTGGCAACCCAAGAATTCGGAGATTACAGCGTCTGCTGCGATTTTCGAGATCCACCATTTTGGAAAGGAGTTTGTTACATTTTTCCTCTAAGCTGGAACAGAGAGTCTCCAAGTATCGAACACGACTTTATAAATCTTCAGAAGTCGAATCGATGCGAGATAAGTGTTCGGTGTGTTCGTCCACTCTATCGTTGGCTTCCAGCTGTTTGAAAGCGGTTCTAAATTCCTTTAAAATCTCATCTCGGAGCTGTTCGAGCGCAGCCAGGGTCTCAGCCGAGCGAGCCGGAGCTTCCTTTCTCCCAGATTTAGGACTCTTGCTAGACATTGTAAGGTAGATGTGTTCACAGGCAAGTAAAAGAAACCGAAAAAGTTCCTAACTAAGGTTTAAAAAATGGAGACATTTAGTGCAAAGATAGCGACAATAACAGAACAAAAGTTCGGAGCAGCTAAGCAATCGCCATCTTACCGGAAGTCCCAACTGTGCTTTTTAATGAAAAGTGCTAATACTATTTTTTGTTCTGTTCATCTTTCTTAATTTTCCTTCCACTTCTTATGTGAACACTGGTTGGTATCCTTGGACTCCTTTATAACTCCTTGGACCTTGAAAACTCTAGCCTGCCACTTTGCCACCATTCTTCTACAGCCGAATTTTTATTTTAAAACTTTACCATTCACCCTTATTTAAACTTTGAACACTGTGAATGTTATTTTGGCCTTTAATATTTGAAATCTGGTATTTCTGAATCGTCACGTCTAAGGTGCTGTCATCCATATTCCCCCCTTGATAATCGCTGGCATCAAGTCTTGCACCAACGTCCTGCTCTGTTATCGTCAATGGAATCTTTACAAGATTAATTTGAATCTGTGTGCCAGCTTCTACTTTTTGTAGTGTTCTCCTTTGAATATAGTCTTCCTTTTGCTGAGTGTAATTTTTCTGTTGGCAGGAGTAGATAAGATGTTGCATTCAAAAATCATATCTAGCAGTTGTAGATCTATTTTTACTCTGACTCACCTTGGGAGGGTTAGGTGTTATCATTGTACACTTAGCAGTTAATGCATTGCACTAAGAATGTCATGGTAGCACATACAAAATGCTGGAGAAATCAGTAAGTCAGATAGCAACAATGGATAGGAATAAATTGACATTTCGGGCTAAGGTCCTTCATCAGGACTGGAAAAGAAGGGGGAAGAAGCCAGAATAAAAAGGTGGGCAGAAGGTAAGGAGTAACACACACAAAATGCTAGAGAAACTCATCAGGTCAGATAGCATCTATGGAAAAGAGTAAAGACTTGACATTTCAGGTCAAGACCCCTCATCAGGACAGGTCTGAAGAAGGTCCTGACAAAGTGTCTTGGCCCAAAACGTTGAATGTTTTTTCCATAAATGCTGACTGGCCTGCTGAGTTTCTCCACCATTTTGTGTGGGTTTTCTTGATTTCCAGCACCTGCAGATTTTCTCTTGTTAGAGGGTAAGTCGTACAATCTGGAAGGTGATAGGTGAGACCAGGTGAGGGGTGGGTGATGAAGTGAGAAGCTGACAGGTGATTGATAGAAGGGTAAGGGGGAAAAAGAGCTTGGTGGCCTGAATTAAAATCTATGTTATTATGAAATAGAATTCATGGAGGTTATTTTACCTTTAGAGGAACTACAGCAGCAGGTCACCAGAACAAATCTGGAGCTGTGAAGGGCTCCATAGTGTAGGTTTGTTTTGTTTCGAGTGTAGAAACCTGAGAGTTGACCAAGTTTTCTGTTTCAGATTATTAAGGGAGTTGGTAGAGAAGATGCAGAGAAGTGGTTTCCTTAGACATTGGAGCATTGAACTAAAAGGAAAAGTTCAACTCTTTAAAGAGTGATATTGGGAACTACTTCACATTTGGGCTAATGGAAACCTAGGACTCTATTGTCCAGGCTTTATTAGATCAGTTGAAATTTTCAAAATTGAGTCAAATTTTGATGTTATTCAGGTTTATGAAACTAGGACAAATTCTGGAGTGCAAATTAGACACTAATGGACCAGAGAGATGAACTTTGGACTAACAGGCCAACTCTTGTTCCCTAGTAACAAGAGTTAACAGCAAGGTTTACTGATAGAATGTTTGGGTTGGTTTGCACCTACAGATAGAGTCATAGTGCACTACAGCACAGAAACAGGTCCTTTGGCCCATCTAGTCCATACTAAATGATTATTCTGCC